>NC_044504.1:37059896-37199896 GCF_902362185.1 Chanos chanos
ACACCATCCATGTTGCAGCTGGTTACCGAGGAGGAGCACAGGGAGAGATATATATAAAAATAAACACCTACACTGTGTTTGAGTTTTTCAAACGGCAGGCATTTCTCAGGTCTCGTTCTTGTGCTGTAAGCGATCTTACATCGGTGAATTTCTTGGGGGGGGGGGGGGGGGTGATCTTACATGGGCAACACGCATTATTTAGTAGGCTGTGCCACTCTAAAAACAGCGGTAATACAGCAGCTAAAAGCCCCCCCCTCGCACTCACGTAAAAATACAAAACATAAATACGAGTCATGTAACTTGAGTGACATCATGTAAAGTGAATCTTACGTGACCTTTTTAACTGACTGGTCACATGTTCTAAAGACGATCGTCAGCTTAATCCTAGCTAATCACTCTGATATTCCCTTTGCACCTAAGGCAGCACGTATAGCCCGGCTCTGCTGTCTTGGCCGTTGGGAAAGTGCATGGAAACGCACATACTCTCCGCTTTAATTGAGGTCTCAAACAAGGCTAAGTGAGAGCTGAGACCCTGGAGTGCTGGAAGCCCCGCGGGCTTGCCTCTCCACTCCTCTTGCCTGCCTCTTTATAGAATTTACACCCTGCAGCTATGTGAGAGTGAGCCCTTGAGTTGCAGCAGAGCACATGAAAACCAAGACCTTCGCTGCGGTTTGACCTTTCCCTGCGCTAACTATAATATTATCATAAGTTGGACTATAGAGTTGCAAGTCTCTTGCAAGAGTGGTGATGGTGCAGAACACGGGGCTAGTTTGCAGATATGACTCTTTTACAAGAAAAGAATTATTTTGCTCAAATAATCTATGTGCAATTGAATTGACAAAAAGCCAACGCACGGAATATTTTTTTTTTATGTTTGGCTGTGGCTGCGTTTGCAGAGAAAGACGAACGCAGAAGAAAACACTGGTGTTTCGTAGTATTAGGAGTCACCTGGAGTTCAATGAAATCAATACCAGATCTAACTTTGTATACCGCCATATGGCAAACTTGTATACGCAGTGGGTCTACAGAGAGCTTTCACATGAATTAAACCTGGAACTTTCTTTCGCCTTCAATCATACAGTCCTAATTTGAAAAGCATTCATTTTCGATATTAGCACCGTGTCAGGGGCTTTGCTAATCTTAACTTTGTAGTTAAAGTGCAAATCTCCGAAACGCGTCGAACATTCGGGGACTATATGCAACGATCTGTCAGATGGCTTTCATTAATAAAGTCCAGGGCAGCTGGTGGGTAATGGAGGAAAAGTACGGAGTGAGCAGCTGGCGCAAAGCGAACAGCACGTCGTGGCCAGGAGAATGCCAAATAGCCATTCCAGTGATTCTACAACAACAGACGGAGGTCACAAGCTACTGTAGCTATTTGGACAGATGTCTATACTGTAGATATGACTCCCCGAGTTCCGTGAACTCTTACTGCAGAGGAGAACTGACTGCATGTTCAGTTATAGTATCATTATCTACGTGCGTATTTACGTGTTTAGCTCTTCCTAACAATGGAATTTTTAACTTAGATGTTTTTCCCCCTGGAATAACCTATTGACTATTTGAAGAGGTGTACAAAATGAACAGACCAGTTGTAAACTCACCTGCATCGGCAGTAGTTTTACGGAATTCACGTAGAGGCCTGGACGATTTCATGCGTGGTCATTATAGACTATTTCGATGATCTTTGAACAGTGGGTGAATTGTGCCTCTCAATAAAGGTAAAGCCGTGAACTGCCCTTCGACATTTGTATTCAACCACAGCAGCTGCTACGCTTGGCAATTTCACCTTATGCACCTTAAATCTCTCTTTGTGAGGCCCGTGAGATCTGGCAACCTCCCCTATACATAAAGCGCCTGTTCTTCATATACGTCCTGCGGAGAGCGTTCGAGCCTTAGCTTTGTACATTAAAATAAGACTTAACCTTCTTCAAGCAGAGCAGTAATAAAAAATACTACTAATGGTTAAAATAATAATAACGGTAATAGCTATAAGAACGTAAGTTGCAGAATGTGTTTGCAGTGGTGGAGATAATTGGAGGTTAATGTGTTGTATCGTGTGTGTTAGTTAACTGGCTAATTGACCACTGAAACCTTAACCAGAACCTCCTAGAATCAGTGAACCTTTCCAGTGAATGAATTTCATGCCAACCAACTAGCGCTCTCGGTTGCCACATACTTTTTGATAGGGAAAGAGTAATAACCAAGTGTCTGTTACCACGTCTTTTTAGAAAGTTATTTGTTGGAAATAGCCTACGCAACAAACATGTTGGTATTGCACTTGAAAGCCACCTGTAATATGTTGCTACTGCAGGTTTTGTGTCCAGACATGTACACGTACATTCATATATTTGCCTAAAAACTCAGAATGGATTTGAAAAGAATGTTCATGATTGCTGATGGGTTCCCAGTGTGAGACCATGGAAACAGAATAGAAAAGCTATTTTAGGACTAGCCTAAACTTTTAGCAGTTCCTATTCCTGTCCGTTTTGTGTTAATGTTCAAATCAGTAAAATGTTAAATTGTTATGCACACATACAGTGAAATCCAAAAGTCTTATTTGGCCTCTATACATGTTTCCCTTTTAATGACGTACTTAAGAGTTGATTTTGGTATGCTGAATGTTTTTGTTCCGTCCTCAATTGATTTATTCAAATTTTTCCTTTTCATATGGCCAGTTTCACTTATTGCATTACCCTTTGCATTGCCTGTACCCCAAAACATCATTGTCCAATGGCAAATACAAAGCCTAGAATCAGGCCCAGACTACTTTTTCACCAATGCACTAATGACACAGATGCGCCTGCCACATCAGACACAGCTGTGGAGTCAATTCACAAAGTAGTACATAGCGCCCCAAAGTGAAGGAGACCACATACAAAATGTGCTGTCTTTTCTGGAGGGTTGGTCTGACATGAATGGAGATCATCTCAGATTAAAGCTGATGGTCTGTATCTTCCTCGCATCAGTCTCATTATATCATTTCAAGTCCACAGCACTGAAAACACAAAGCCAAAACAACAACAACAACAACAACAACAACAACAAAAACGCACCAGTGTTCAAAACCTTCTGGGACTCCCTGTGCACATGAAACCCATAATGGAATCCTGTCTAATGGCCTTGATTCCTCATTAATATTTCGAACAAGAATATGAAACTGTTTCCTCACCTGACACTTCACATTCCTGCTTTTCCGGATGTCTTGACAGACATTGTGATGACTCGGAAGGGGAAAGGTTTCCATTTTTCCAAACGATCCAGACTTTTCTCTGTCTCCTTCGAGAAGCATCTATCCTCCATCATTGTCAGTCACTGGCCCTATGGGAGCGGATGGTTTACTGCTTCAAGCGCTTTCCATTCGAGTCATTAAGCTGCCACAAAAATGAACTTAGACATATGGACTTAAGCAAAAGCCTTGTTCCAGCATAAATGTGATCTTGTATTACACATGACTAAAACGTCCCTGTTCTTACGACCTCTGTGGCGTTCCCTCCAGTTTCCTTTATGATGAAATTCATCAAATGCTGCTTCCATGAGCATCAGTTGTTTAGAGGAAGGGAGTAAGCAGTGATTCCTGAACTAAGTGAAAAAACAAGTGTTGTGTTGAAGACGGAGCACCGTGCGGACACACGGGACTAATCCATCAGCCGCGATGACAGACGGCCGTCAGCAGCTGCACATCTGCGTCTTCCCGCCCCGAGATGCACGTCTTTTATTGCTTTTCATAGCTTTCTTTTCATAGCTTTCTTTGGACCGGAGCGTACACACTGCCTCCGAAAACTCGCCAAGTTCCGAAAGCGCATCTCCCCCCCGGTTACTGAGGTGATTACTACATTGCAAAACATATTGAAATGATTGAAGGACGTACTCTGAGGGATGCTGGAGTCAGAGCCATCCGATGCCGGCGCAATAATCATCCGAAATATTTCAAATATGGCCATTCAATAGGATTCTGAATCAGGGTCATAATGGAATCAGCAATGGAACGTATGTTCGATTAAGCATTTTTGACTGTTGTTAGGTCAACATGTATTGATTTATTCTCCTTTTGTCTTATTTGATATCAGATGGTCTTTGGTCTGAAGGCTGCGATTGAGTTTGAGAGAGAACAGATACTCCCATATCACAGACAGACAGGATTCTGATGGTTGAGATAGCAGAGAGAAAATCAATTGCGAGTGCTATCCCTTTTTTTGTGATCTCTTTGAAATCACACTGTTTTGTTGAAGTAGCATTAGATACAGGGATCAACTCACATAGCATTTTTTTTAGCACTCTCTACAACAAAACAGTGAACAGACCCAAAAACAGATCCTCAATGAGAAGAAGTCACCAAGGCGTAACACTGTAGGAATAACCCCCAAAAATGCTTCATTATCCTTGCTTCATGAACACTGATCCATATTGAACCAGATGCTTTACGACTCTGCTGTGTTTTTAACTCATTACAGAAAAGAAACTACTTCCCCAGCTGTCTTCTGTCTCAGGCTCTCAGAGTCAGTGAGAAGCTGCAGATGTTTGGACACACCTGGCGCCTGCCTGCCCCCCCCCCCCTTCCCTCCCCCTCCGCTCCTGCCTGGTGCTTCCCCTCATCCGGAGACCTGCTCTGCCCCGCTCCCCTACCGTCTGTGCGGATATGGGGAATCCTGGAACTAGGGATGAGCTATGTGCTTCCCCCATGGGGTCTCCCCTCCTCGCCCCCAAACCGCAGAGGGCGCCCCCCCCCTTCATTCCCATTTTCTCGCAGTCACTTCCTCACCTGTCAGAGTGGGAATGTGTTGGCAGCCGTCACGCTATGGAGACGGAGAAACTTTTCCCTCCGTGTGACAGATGTAACAGCACTCAGTCTTAAGCAGTGGCTGTGCCTGTTTATCGTCCGTTTGCTCTGACCTGGCCCAGGGGTAAGCACAGGCAGACACAGACGCATAAGAAAACAAATCAGTCATTCTGCTACTGGATGTAATTTATGCCACTAATATCACTGCACAGAGCATATGTTGAGGATTAAAAAAAAAAAAAACCTGAGATATGGCAGCTGGTGATTTGCAGTTGCATGCGTGTGGACAGAATGGACAGTGACAAGCCAAAGGTGTGTGTGTTTTCAGCGATGCGAAAGAAATATGGAGTGTTATCTGTGAGTTTCGAGCAGCTTATGGAACTTCATATTACACGCACATTCTTCTGAATCCGAACCTTTCCAACCTCCTCCTATAGCTTCACCGCGTATGCTTTGTGAGTCTCAACAAAAAAAAAAAAAAAAAGAGAAAAAAAGCAAGCAAGCCCAAAACAGGGCTCGACTGACCACGTCCGTGCTTCTGATAACAATGTGCATTATCTTAACAGAAATGGGAGAAGCGATGTTATTGCACTGGGATCTTTAATCTCTTCTCCACCGCCCTCTGCTCATTCTTGTGCATGTCCCACCTGGTCGCCATGGCAGCCGTCCAACTCTCAGCAGGAAAGGAAGTGTACCTCCACAGCGCTCACTTCGCCCTCTGCTGGCCGGAAGTGAGGACTCTACTAAGCTGGCGTTCTAATTAGCTTTGTTGTCAAAACACGTCTTTCATAAAACTCTTGGCTGTAAAGGTTATTACTGGTCACGCTCAGATGTTTTTGGTAAGAAAATTACGACACAGGTTTGTGCATTGGTCCTATTGAATTGGACATGAGTTACCATGAAGTTTGCTGAAGTTGTCCTCTGTGATTTTATGAGTAGGGCTTTGCATCAAGAAACAAAATGTAGAACAAAGATTGTTCTATTTTTTTTTTTTCAAACACGTGCACGAAAAAAAAAAAAAATCTCTTTTTTCATATAGAATAACATGCCAGTTTAAAACACATGGCTGTGTCTTAGACTAAAACTCTTAGATTGAATTCTGACGGCGACATGCAATGCTTTTGTTTTGAAAAGGGAAAAATAAAACTCCCGGGCCCTCTCTCTGATTCTACTGTAACGAGGTAAACCAAACTCCAGAGCGTCATGGGGCCAGTAACCTTTCAGCGTGACCCACACTGTGGTCTGGACATGCCCTTAAAAGCTGGAGCCTGACCAGTGCTGCCTCTTACCTCCTAAGTCTTGTGCTCTGAATTGGACAGAGGAGAGTTGGTCCTTCAAAAGCAGTGCCACTTTCTCACACTCTCCCAGTGAATGCCCCTGTGTGTCTGGGCACCATTCTCACTCACGCTTTTCTCCCCCAACTTTGCCCTTCATCCTACATTTTAAGCTACTTCATGAAATGATACAGCTAAGCTTAAAAGCAAGCACCTTTATTTGTTTTTTTTTTGTTTGTTTTGTTTTTGTTTGTTTTTATTTTTTTTTACAGATATATAGATTTGATACTGTATATATATATATTTTTTTTGCTAATTGGTGGTCTGATGCATTTACTAACAGTGGTTAAAAAAGGCAACTGTTATTGGAAACAATGGCATGTATACAAAACAATTAGCAAACATATCAAAATCAGTTTTTACAACATTTTTAGCAACCAATTCTTTCTATTGGTCTGCCATAGTGCAAACTGTGTTGTTTGAAGACAGAGTTTAAGCGTGGTATCAACATTCATACTTGTTTTTAATACTTCTCTGTCTCGTACACATCTCAATGTGTAGACTGCATTCATAGTGCCTCAGCTTCAAGTCCTCCTGTCCAGTAATGCTGATTTTCAGTAATAATTCAAGTGTGTAGAGCAGTTCAGGAAGTTGTGTAATGATAAAGCTATAATTAAAAATAAAATCAAAACGTGTCTTTTTGTGTGTGTGTGTGTGTGTGTGTGTGTGTGTGTGCGCGTGTGTGTGTGTGTGTATTGCAATGTACACAAGCCTTGGTTCAGAGTCCCTAACTCTTATAGCAGTTTTTCAAGCTCTTTTCCAAAGTTCTTGAGTCCCTCTCAATTTTACCTCTATATTTCACTTCAACGACCTCACTGATAGTTAAACGTATGCTGTTACGTCTGTTTGTGCAGAGAACTACTTTGATACTGGAGTTGTTGGGGTTTTTTTTGTTTGTTTAATGGAGTATGTGTTTGCAGGCCTACGTGTGTAAGAAAGAGTTGAAATTAATAACATGATATAGAGCAAAGGTTTGTCATAATGTCCATTCCCCCAAAGTCCAACTAGTATGACATTCCTTCAATACATCCATATGACCTGTGACCCCTTTGGCCAGGATACTGATTTAGAAGAAAACAAAAACAAAAACAAAAACCGTAATGTCTGGTGAAGCAGTGCTGGTGAGACGGCTGGGCATCCTCGCTGCTACTCTCGTTCTATTGCACAGTGTTTTGCAGGAAGCACGGATAACGGTGTGATGGTGGTGATGTCAGATGTCCAGGGGTTTGAGACTGAAGGAGTCCTGGGCCATGCCGCTCCCTCACGAGCAGCCGCAGCTGTCCACTACCATGGAAGGCAGCTTACCATAGATGATCTGCTCTTTTCGATTAAAGTAAAGCATGTTGATGGGCGACAGCTTGGTCGGAGTGCAGCAGGGTCCCACGGTGCCTCGTGGGTTGGCTTTGTGCACCAGATGGGTGTGGGGATATTTCTGCAGGTGCATGTACTCACACTCCCCAGAGCAATAATTGGCCTTGTAACGCTTTGGGGCAATAATCCAGTCCCAGCCAAAGTCCTCAAAATCTACAGTGAGAGGGTAACGACAGCAGCGCGATTCCGGCGAGTTCTCGTCGCAGTCTAATCCAGAGTCTCTCCTCGCTCGTTTTGGACCCTCTGAGATTTTCACCTCCATAAAAGGCAGCTGCAAATATCAGGAAATTGTGCACGTGAATACATGAGAATAGATACAGACTGACGTGACGACCAGGTCTACTCTAGCATTTTAGTCATTACTACGTATGAATTCATCTGTCCGTGAAACTAACTCATCTGTATGTGAATGCGACATTCACCAACAGATTTTATTTCAATATTTCAAATGTACAAAACATACTAATGTTACATACTAACTATACCAACATGCTAGTATGTATACTATACATACTAACAGCTGCGTTTTGAATAGATTAATCGTATATCACAGTTTCTTTATTCATGACCTTTTGATCAATCCTAAAAACTGCATTTGGAGTCAACTCCTGCTTCGCCGGCAATGAAAAATATTTTCGGTGAGCAGCTCTGGTTCTAGAGCTGTTGCCTCCTTAATGAATAAGTTATGTTCGCCGCGGGAGGCTGCGCTCACGCGGCCCTTCCACTTCGCTGGTAATTTATCGGTCGTAGTGCAGGCACTACTTTTATACATCTATCAATGACATTACAGAAAACTAAAGCAGAACTCACCAGCCCTTCCTCTCCCGCTTCCACCGTCGTGACGGCCAAATCATTTCCCTTCGAATCGTACGCGTTTATCTCGATTCCCCAGTTCGTCTCCGGCTGCTTCAGCCATACAGTAAGCACCTGTTTCACGTCAATACTTTGCCAAGATCTGACCCCTGCGTTTACGTCAATTTTCAGAGATCGTATTCGTACGTGTCTGCTTCCCTCTGTCACAGGCATCAGACGCGATATCTGTAAGAACACGGTGGTCGCCTCCTCCGCTGGTCTCAAGTGTACCCAAAGCTGCGCCTTCATTATGCGGTTCGGTTGGATCTTCGGACTGAAGGAGAAAAAGCAACACTTGGGTTTTCGATCTACTTGAACGACGGGATCGGCTAAAAGAGAAAAGACAGAAACATGAGAGAGATAAATCCATGTTTCAGTGACTCTGAGGTTTAAGATAAACGACTCTGCACTGACCATTTAAGGCTGCAGAAATGGCGCACATCTGATTTTATGAAACATGTTTTTATTAAACTAGTTTTGGTTAACATCAGTTTATTACTCCTGCACACGGGACACAAAGAGGAAGATTCGCGTTTCTGAAAAAAGTGGAACAGTCAATTTAACTATTTTCGGACAGTTCATGACAAATGCATTTCCAGTCGTAAGAGGTAGTCGGGACCATTCAGCACTCATTTGCACCAACTTTGCACTGTCTTCAACATGCAACTTCTAAAAACTGTTTAAAACGACTCCTTTATGTCGCGTACAAAAATAATACGGCATTCACTGGTAAGTGGAGACAAAATCTGGTGTGTATACCGGTGCGCTCACAGGTCTCCAATTTACACCGCGTAAAAACTGATGCGTAAAGACAATTGTCAACAGGAACCATGAGACGAACGGTTTGTGTACAGACAAAAAAAAATCTGCGCCACAGTTCGCAGTTTATTGCGCAGTGAGCCTGGATAATGATTGTGCTTCAGCGCGGCATCAAGCACTGCGTAACCGTTGCAGTTCCGCTTGTTCGAGCAGCAAATAATCTTAGATGCGTCTTGCAGTGAAATGCGTGAGGAAAATTGAACTGAAGTACAACCGAAATCAATTTTTATTTCCTACTCACGCTCGGTAGCCATGGTCATGATGGTCTCTGCGGTGGCATGTTCATCATCATCTTCCATAATCCCATCCTTGTTGTCATCTCCAAGGACATCGTACTGGTCAAGAAGTTGTTGTAATGGAGGTGCCTTAGGCAATAGTTGCTTAACAACGTCTCGGCTTATGTTGGGGGCTTCCTTTAGTCGAAGTTTGCTAAGGATTTGAGACTTGATTGCTTGTAGTCTCATTAGCTTGCTCTGTTGTCTAAACTCACATGTTGAACACTGTTCATTCTCCTCTGTTGGTGTTGAAGGCTGATGTGCCGTAATGTCACCCCGACCAACTTGACCAAATGCAAGTACAAAACTCAGGGAAATTAAAACCTGCGCTAAATGCATGTTCTAAGGTGTTGCAATTTCGTCGGTTTGCGTAATTTGTTTTTGCAGTGGAGATGAACGGCACCATGCAGCAGTGAAGGAGATGTCATACTTAAATTCTGCAACCCTTTTTATACTGCAACTTTAGCTTCTCTATTGTGGCGTCGAATTCAATGATTGGCTGAGCTGGCAACAATGAATCTAATGGACAGACTTGAACCCCATCTCTCGGTGATACCTTAAAGAGATACGGGCAACTAAAAATCACTTATAGGCGAATAAATTAGGATATGAATGAAGTTGAATTTAATATTGAGCAAAGTTAGGAAGTTAGGAAGACACCTGTACAAATCTCTGTTTTGTTACATCATATCACCGTGCAAAGTTTTTTTTTTTTTTTTTAAAGAAACAACCCCATTTGTTAATGCGATAACAGAAAGTCAGGTATTGATTTATGTAATTTTCTCCTAAATGGTGGTACATACTGTAAGTACTAATAACTTTTCATTCTTTTTTTAATGTAACCTTGGAGTTCACTTTGCAGGTAATACATTTTGCCAGTTTCTATTGCGCTGCAGTCGGAAACTACATAATATCTGCAAATGCCATAAATAAATCATTTTAGAGCAACACCCCCGTTTGTTAGGACCATTTTTTCCATTCCTAACTTCTATTACAATGATGATAATGTGTATTTTTATTACTGCTATAATTATTATTAGTACTTAGTTGTAGTTGGATAGTAGTAGTAGTAGTAGCAAGACAGACTGCTGTCTACAAAACGGACCGCAGATTTTGCCGCAAAAAGTTCATAACTGACTTTAATAGTCAAACTCACTTTTCTTTCTGAGTTTGTCGATGCTCTTATTATGCACTGGAATGACAAATAAACGTTCCACTTAGACACGTTTCCTTGCCTGGTATACATTTTGTTTGACACTTATTGTCATTCAATCCCCTCTTGTACAATGCAGCAAGCCCCCCCCCCCCCCCCCCCCCCCCCGGCAATGAGAGCACAGACTTAATTGCAGCACAGTCAGACTTGACGCAATGGTCAGTTTGTTTGAATAATTGTCACGTATAACGTGGAATTATCAAAGTATAAGCGGTAAGATCCTATTTTAAATGTGTTTGTTCATATATTTTCAAGCCCAGTTTTTTCCCTCATTAAATCCTTTCATCAGATTTGACTTGTAGGCTGTAAATTGTCCAGATCATGACTATGCGCATGCAAAGCTAGTGAATGGTCTACACCTCGTTTATACACTTTATACAAGCAATGTCTAACACTAAAACACCTGAAAACTCTGTAGTTAGATATAGACCACCATCTGGTGGCTAAGCGGGAGTGTGGTAGCGGTGACTTCGCTGCATTCGCAGTTTAGACCAAGTACTGGGTTTTAATGAGATCATGATCCTTTTCGGACAGAGAATTTTCTCTTTCTTTAAATCATATTCACAATGGGTAGATTTATTTAAAGCCGAGAATAAATAGGGGTTCTTTCTTTAAACGAATCGAAGGAAACTTGAAATAACATGTTTATTTTCATCCTACATGCGACGAAACGGATGAGCCGCAAGAACGTGCAACACATTTAAAGCAGATCCGTTAAAAAGGCCACTTAATTCGAATTTGAAATGAAAGGTTAAGATCAAGGTCCAGATGTACAAGCACACAAGAATCCGAATCCCCATATAACCTGCTGGAAGACTACTAGAATCTAACAAATTTATTTCAGGTAGGGGACCAAAGCGAAAAGTGACCTAATCGACGTGTCTGAGGCTTGAATAATCGTTTCGAACTTGTAAAGAATCTCATGAACTGTTTACATCTGTTTTCACTCCTCATCACACGTGGGCATCAAAGTACGTTATGAGCACACTAAAGAAGTAGCCAAACTGATGAAGATACTTTGTCGTTTTTACCCTTTTATTAGGCTATATGCTTCTCGTTTAAGAAACTGCCAGATTTATAACAGGCCTGCGCTTGCAATGATTTCCTCTCTCCTTAAAACTAATTTAGGATTAATTGGAGAGGAACCCCAGGCATTACGTCCACAAGATGGCAATATTGGACAAATCTAGGTAAACGCGAGAAACTAGGCACGATCTTCATACATCAAACCGAGTTTGATTTGCGTTTAATTGTGTGTGGGTTTTTATTTCTGTTTTTACGAAAGAGAACGACGAAAAGAATGCTACAATTGGCTGACAAATACACATTAGCAATGCACAAGTAGACCTTACTCAGACCTTAGACATAAAATATTCTGAAGACAGAAGCGGTCCCACCAACGACACCGATAAACGCACTTGAGGGCTTAAACTAAACACGGCGTCCACTGGAATGAAACCATGAAACCGAAACGTTGTGGTTGTTGAGATGCCGTGACTGCCGGTGTATCAATCTGAACTGAGGACATCGAGAGCCGAAAACTGAGCAGTACTGTGCTGGTAGTCCTTATGTCTGCAGCATGTTAGACGGGCTAGAAGTTCAAGTGTTCGAACATCAGAGATAATTTTCTGGAGAGGTTTATGAGACGCTCGAGGAGGAGAATTAAAAGCGTTTTGAGATCCGTGTGGATTATATTCCTATATTTCCCCATCAAAGTGACAAATATTCCTATTTGGATTAAATGAGAACCTGGATCTGGTGGAGGGTTTCTTTCCATCGAGGAATTTTAAGAACAGATCCTGGTTGCCTGTAAATTTATATCTGAAAAGGTAACGTTCCGTATCTTATCACATTTGGAATAAATATGAACATACTCAATTAAAGCGCAGTTGGGGCCGATGGCGTCTTGAATATAATGTACCTTACTTCATTGCCCTCTAAACGGGTCAAAAATAACGCATCATTAATTTCGAAATATGGATTATGGGTAAACGCGGTTTTGACCTTGAGTTCTTTCCTTAAACTGTCTGCGCCGTTCACCCTGGTTTTTCAATAATGATTTGAATGTTCATTCGCGTGCTGTAAATCGCGATAAAACTTATTCATTATTAATCCTGGGGCTGAATCTTTGTGACCATTCAGGGAAAAGCCTGTGTTTCCTGTGACTGATTCACTCTCACGTAGAAGATGAATGTATCAAGAGGGCTGTTTGTTCTTTTAAGATGTAAATGAATAACTTATGGTAGGTGCCCAGCTAATGAAATCCACACGGGCTCTCGCATGTTCTTGGTCCGGGTGCATCCCATGTTTACCTGTACTAGATGACACGCATGCCGCACGCCTTATTGGCATCCTGCTGACAGCGCTATCCTCAGTAATCTAGTCACGCACCATCTGAACTATCCTCTGTGTAAACTAATAACAATACTGTACATTGCATTTCTTTCACCGTTTTGTGACATGATAACATTCTTTTGACGCTGTTAGACTCTAGGATGTGTTTGCTCCATAAAGCTTTACAATGACGATAAAGGGGTAGTTTTTACTTGACAGACAGTGTGAAGAGGCAGCGAACGACCCGGCCCAGCAGTGTAAGAAGTGCACATCCCAGCTGTTATTTACACGACATTTGCCGTTTGTCGTCACTGCAGAAAAGACTGTATCCTAACCTGTCATTCAATGGTTTACATTTTCCCGTGACGATTAATGTTAGGATTATGATTCGGAGCGCGTTCAATCTGAGACTACGGGCACGAGGGAGCGGACTCTTCAGCAGCCAATGACATTAGGGTGTACTGTGGGATAGGGTACTGTTTCATGGACATCACTTCATCGGGAGACATCGTCTCTCGGTGAAACAACAGAAACCAAGTGTCGTTACATTGCTACTGTGTTTGTGTCTTCCAATCGTTTTTTGACTTTATTATGTAAACACAAGGACTAGATCATCGCCTTGATCAGTACGTGACTTGCCACCTGAAGCATGTATTGTCAGTGCCTTGGAAAGGTGATGATGATATTCCATAAGTTGATCTGTATCTTCTGCTGCTGCTTTAGCCGCTGCCTGACCTCGTTACATAGCTGGATGAAATGATAGTGACAAGGACGGCGATGCCAAGTCACTGTGAAAAACTGTCCGTCGCCCTCACCCAGCCACCCACCCGCTTACTGCCATACTTGGGCTGCTGTATATTTAGTCTGGCAGTGAGGGAAAATCAATCACTGGTATGCATCTCATTTCTCTCTCTCTCTCTCTCTCTCTCTCTCTCTCTCCAGAGCTGGCGTGAGCTGGTCATAACTGTGCCCAGGGTCATGGAACCATCTTATTGCTGTTCGCAATGACCAGTGCCGGTGTATGTCTTAGCTATTACTCCCTGTAACCACTAAACGGCAAAACTCGCGGTGGACACCATCATCTCACCCTCACCGCCCATCCCTCTGTCTCCTCCTGTTCCCATCAGACCGCTTTCAAAACCAATGCTACATCATCCGTGTCATGGGATGCGTCAAATCCAAGCGGAGCGAGCCCTCTCTGAACGCCAGCTCAGCGGAGAGAGTGGACGGCAGGCCAGGCAGGCACGGAGAGAAAGCCGCTCTGGTCTACTCAGAATCTGGACCCATGGATGACTCGTTACGGGTCAACCCGGTCCTGCTGGACTACGCCCAGAGGCTGTCGGAGGAGATCGTGGCGCGGGCGGTGCAGCAGTGGGCGGAGGTGGACAGCCGGTACAGCGACATCCCTTACATCGAGTGTGACGTGCCGTGAAGGCCCGACGGGCGCAAAAACCCCGTCGGTTCTGCCAAGCTCTGCCCACGCACCACACCTTGGACTGGTCAGTGAGAAGCTTCCACCGAGACAGAGAGAAAAGGACAGCAGAACATGCTTTAATTATGTCATTTCAGGAATGAATTCTCTGTGGTGTTGGAAACTGACCGCTTTGCTTGACACACTGTAAAACAACGATCTTGAGAGGAAAAGGCAATGGTCCAGTCTGGTTCAGCCAGGGCTATGCTGGGACTTCCCCCGGTTGTCATGGTGCTGTAGGCTGATTGACCATTTACTGTGACAAAACAACAAAGGAACTGCGAAATCAAAGCACCGGACTATTTCTGTCTCTGAACTTTGTTTTTTTTTAATGCCCCCCCCCCGCCCCTCCGCCCCCCCCCCCCCCCCCCCCCCCCCCCCCCCCCCTTAAATTGGTTGATGTGTCTTGTTTGCTCTCAAAGTCCAGTCATGACTTTCTTATCCAATCTGTAAAACGAGCCAGTTTTACCAAGACCAAATTTGTACTGCTTCCCAGGAAGATATTAATCGGCCTTTTCTACAGTTACTGTGTGTTTTTCTTCGCTGTACGTTCTGTGTGGAGTCTGCAGGAGCCTAGCAGGCTTATGCCAAATCTTTCATGAAGTACAGTTGACCTGCTCTGGTGAGTGTAGCACTGAGGGTAGTCACAGACGCCATGGCCACCATTACCAAAAGACAGCTCACCCTACAAAGCTTTAGTGTGTTTCTGCTCGGCTAGATCCACAACGGAGGTTCCAAATTTAAATCAGCGAGTGATTTGAGACCTCAAGGAAATGGGCTCGAAGAGATGGACTGAAACTCTGGGACTAATTTGATCCCTGTCTCTGCTTAACTCTCTTAAAACCAAATTGTGCTTTTCGCTGGTGGACGGATTCTCCTCCTCCTCCTTCACACACACACACACACACACACACACACACACACACACACACACACACACACACACACACACACACAAAAAAAGACCATTGCAGCTGAAATATGCAACTCTCAAAGGCCATGACTTAAAATAGCTGGATGTTACTAAGACTGCCGAGCCTTTGCCGGGAGAACAGCTCAAATGGTTAGATAAGAGGACCACAACATGCCAGTGTCCTTAATTAGGGATAACACAAGCACACTCAGTTTACTGCTGGCATTCCACACAACTGCTGCAGACATCCACCCTCTACCACTATGGGGTGTTAATTAAAACGGGAAATGCTTAAGCACAAAAATCTAAATGATATTCCTTTATTATGATGCTTAATGATGTCGGAGAGAATGACAGAATCTTTTTTTTGTTTGTTTATCAGTCAGAAGGGGAATTTATGTTGTGACCTAGGTGAGTTTTTAGGGTGAGGGTAAGTAGCAAAGGTATTTAGTGCTTCAGATGTAAATGTTTAGTTTTGAGGGAGTCAGAAGTTTATACTGTGTACTTAAAACGAGGCCTTTTACCACACGTTGTACACTGTGGTATCCTCTACAAAATCCATGTCCTAAAATAGACAAAACAGAAAATCCATTCCAGTGACGAGCATTAAAAGAAAGATACATTTTATCAGATCAAGTTATTAATTTGCCGAGGCAGCACGAGAAAACCTCCGGGTAAACGGTCTGTCAGGCTGATCCAAAGTTAAGTGCAACACCCCAGGGAGAAGGTTTGGGATCTGAGGGTTTTCGAGTTCGACATGGCGAATGACTGACTTTGTGAAATGGGCACAGTGCCGCTGTGCACAGAAAACACTGCTGAAGAACAGCATCCACTAAGATTCAGGATCCATGTTATCCCAAAGTTTACCATTGTCAATGCTGTAATTGTATCTGTGCCCAAATCACTTCTTGTGTGTAACAATTAAGCTGTAATGTAATCTCATTACCAGCACACAACACAACTGCAAAAGACAAGTTGTGTGTAAACCAAGCGGAGAGTCCTTCCCTGAGTTCTTAGCCATCTGATTCATTCTCTGTTTATGGAACTGAGAAAACTTCAGACTGAAGGCAAACACAGGATTCCTTGGGGGGGGGTGAATGTCATTTTGATTTATGTCACTGACCGAACTATATCATCTGTAATCAGCTTGATCTACAGCTCTGTAAATAACCTGAGAAAAAACAAAACAAAACAAAACAATGTATTGCCAATAAATGAAATCAATGCCTTCCTCAATACCAGAGCCAACGCTGTGTTTCCTTTAAATGATTACTTTCTTACAACGTGAGGAGTAGGATAGCATTATAACTTAACTCAAAAACAAACACGCTGACATTTCCACGGAGAGAAAGCAGATGGAAGATTCTAAATAAAACAAAATATCCAGGGGTAACCATGGTGATTTATTTATAAAAACTGATTTATTGTTTTCGGTAAGTCCACTTATAAATACAAGGTGTGGTTTTATTCTCATGCCAAGCCACATCGTTTATCAGTCAGCCAGATCTGTTATAAAAATCCATTTATACACAGACATAGGCACTTTCACCGGCTACAATGAACATGTAGAGATGACGAGAACTGTTTTTTCTTTTGTAAATCGTTACGGATTGTGACATAGTGTTCCGGTTCTCTCAAAATCCACTGGTTTTGAATTCGGTGGTGTGGTTCTTTGTTTGACTGAATGACCACACCATTAGAGAAGCAGAGCTACCAGTAAGTCATTGCATTAGCTGATGTGGGGCCTGTCAGAGGGGACTCCTAATTGACTTTGTAGATCAGATAATTAAGCAGCTCTTAGGAGGGAGCAAACTCAAGCCACTCAGTTGCTTCCAAGATATTATAAAGGATGAAATGCTATAGCTTCATACATGCTTTTCTTACGTGTCTCTCCACAGTCTGAATGTCCTAATATGTCATTTTCATACAAAAGCCATTAACAGATAAAACTAATTCTTTTCAGTTTTTTTTTAAAAATGTTTTTTATTATTAGTATTTCTGATCAATTCATTACGTGGGTCACAAAATCTGTTGACTGAAATCTTAAAAAAAATATGTTTATCAGGCACAATGTGGAACAGATATCGCCACAGAAACAAGGAGAAGAAAAAGACTACGCCACTTGATTCATATCAAGCTCATCAAAGTTACAAATTACAGTTCTCTCTCTCTCACTCTCTCCCTCTCTGTCTCAAAAAAAGAAAAAAACAAGAAAAACCCCACCAAACAAACAATAAACACTTTTACCGCAGTGTTATTCAGTGGGAGAATCTGTATACATTCTGTGATTTCTGTTCCATAATTACCGTTTATTCTCTATTAATTACTGTGTGGCAATAACTGAATATGCAATAGATTACAGAGAAGAAAAAAATCATGGCCAAGATATAGTTTATGTGATGTCTTGCAGTACACACTGTATAACACTGTGTAAATCTCATTCTCAAGCACTGTTCAGCAATGTTAACAGTTTCAAAAGAGTCCAAAGCCCAATGCGGTGTCATGGTTCTCCTGCCTGTCACTTACACACTCCTACAATAGATTTAAGTCAGCAGAATGAGGGTCTATAGTAATAGTACCATATTCCATATAAGATCTCACTGGGTGAGGACACTGAGGTGAGGGGGGGGTGAGGATGCTGAAGTGAGGGGGGGTGAGGAAGAGGGTGAGGGGGGGTAATGAGTTCCAGAGGGTCCACAGCTTCACTCACCACCACATACACTCTGAAGGAAAAGTCAAAGACACTGGAACTCATGGTCTACTGTCCCTCACAATGTTAGAGTTACACAATATCTCCCTGTTAGTTTGTTCCGTTACAGCTACAAACAAGACCATACTTCTCTGCCATATCTGCTTTGGCGTGGACAAAAAAAAAAAGATAATAATGAATGGATATCTTGGTGAATTTATCTGGGAGCTGTGTTTGAAACTGTAGGAGAGTTTGAGTTATCTGACATGAAGCCATTAGAGTCGGAGATCTCTTTCCTCCAGCGAGGCAAAACTCTCTTCCACAGACTGCTCCGAGACTCCTGCCAGTGTGGACGGCTTCCACTTGGGGCTCTGGTCTTTATCTACAAGCACTGCATTAACAAGAGGAAGAAGAAGGAAAGTCAATTATCTGCAGACTTGGCTGGAGTCAGTGGACACAGAGCAGGAGCGGAGACATAACCGTGAACACGTGCTGAAGAGCACCGTCACTATATCAGCAATGTGTACGCTTTACCATCAGAGCAGCTCGAAAAGAATTCACTGTGTTTCTTACCAGCTCTCACTCCTTCATAGAAGTCATGGCCCCTCTGCAAAGCACCAAAACATCACACACACACACACACACACACACACACACACACACACACACACACACACACACAGTGTGTATTACTTGATCTGGTACACTCAAACATCAATATGTAAAACATGGTCTGAAACCAGTCAGTCAAACAGACATAATGGGATGACTCTTTGCATTAACAGAGGTACGGTGAATAAATGCGATGTAGATGGAGGCAGTGGAACATAAAAAGCATTGACACACACCATACAGGCCTGACTGAGTCTATACTCCATCACCAGGACCTCCTGCAAACTCATGGTGGCTCCAGCTTGCAGCTGTCTGAAAGTTAACTTCAGCGAGGTGGGAGACATCTTGGCCAGAGTCTGTGAAATTGAGAGCCATTACCACAGGTGAACACACTGACTGAGACACGTGGAAAGTTCTGGTCCTCAGATCTCAAAGAAATTTTTTTTTCTTTTTAAATCAATTGAAGAGAATACCGCACTGGACAAAGACATTAGATTTGATTCAAGTGTTCTGAGGGTGTTTGTTGTTAGTCAAGATGACAAGTTTTAGACGTTTGCAAGCTCTGTACACTGCATCAACGTGTACTGAAAATATATATTTTGTTGTATGTTTAATTCTGTATTGGGGCTGGTTGCAATGCAGTGGTAATAATATGGGTCAACTGGTTACATATTATTATACAGGGATCATTCACAGGTAATGGACATGTGCACTGCGGTGAAAGCACACAGGTTTTTCTCATACACGCGCACACACACACACACACACACACACACACACACACACACACACACACACACACACACACCAGTTGGTCCACAGTAATTGTAAGCTTGATATAGAGGTAATTTGGCCATTTTTTACACCTGTTTGCAAGGTCATAAAGCAATTTCACTCTGCCATATCTTTCACTGACAATACACAGTAACCTCATCACCTCATGTTTATGTCTGGATTAATCATCATCCTGTGTACAAACCCTTCCATGGCCCAGTGCAACTGACTAGAATATAGGGAACAGGAACGACAGTCAGTATAGTTACAACTGTAATAATCCCACAGAATAATCCCACAGCATAATTCCACAGTGCAGTCCAATGACAGGTCAGGCCCTTACAGCAGGACCAATGACAAAAGGACACACTAGCGTTCCCCTCAGAGAAATCAGGAAACAGCACCACTTTGTCATCCTAATGTGGAACGATGTGGCACCGTGGCTGTAACATGATGTGACCGAGTGTTTGAACAACGAAAAAGGCTTTTTAGATCGAGCTCAAATGAAAGGCAGATGGTTTGCTCATTTCCTCTGATACACAGCACATGGTTAATAATAAAAAAAAAAAAAAAAAAACAGGATGGAGGTAGTTGATAAGACCTCAGGTGAGCGTGTGAGGACTTTCTCACACACAGACGTCATTCTTTTTATGAGCCACACAGAGACATTTCATCCACACAGGCTGTGAAAGGGTGGGGCGCCCAGCTCTCTCCCGGGTTCATTTAAAGTGAGAAAAAGATGAGTTCTATAGACCGCGGAGCCCTGGCACGTAGCCATGGAAACCGAAGTCAAACTTTCTTTGAGCGACCAAAGCTATTGTCTGTGGAGGTATGCATGACCTTCGGAAATGGCGGGGGATTGGTGGAGGGAAGCCAAACGTGGAACGTTAGTTTAAATGATCTCTGTTTGTGAGCGCGTCGGGTTATTGTCTTCACACCCACCTCTGCCTGCTTCTGTGCAAACGGAGAGCCATCATTCTTCAGGTTCTCAACGATCTGCTCCACGCTGTCAGCCTGAAAGAGCCTGAAACAAACCCCAAGTACAACTATGGAATGAGCAGCATCAGAGAGGCAAAACAAGCATGAGTACACAGTCCATGAGCCATACTGGGGCCACTGGGATTTCTATTTTCAGTGCTTCCATTTTATATTTTCTACTAAACAATACTACTCTCCAGTGAAGTTTGGAAATGAGTTTTTTCTTTTCTTTTCTTTCTTTCTTTCTTTTTTTTTTTTTTTTGCAGTCATTCTGTAATGTGTATCTTGCTCATTGTAAATGCAGAGCTGTCCACAGAGAAATGAGATTACACAGAGAACACTGGGTCTATAAATATATTAGTGCCAGTAAATGTTTGAACAGTCTGAAGGAGAGGCGCTGGAGGACAGTCAAACTGCCAACGTGACGAGTTAACCATCTGATAAGGCTAATAGCACCTCGGCACAAAAAAACCCATTTTTTTTCAGGAGGTGATAATTTCAGCCCTTTGATCAGGAACCTACAGAATTCACAGGAAAAACATGGCATTTCATGAGGAACATGCGGAGCGGAGGCTTTCTTTCTCTTCCGTCACCTGCCAACCGTTAACATCAAAGCTGCAACAAGGCGATTGGTTCCCCCAGTCAACACAGGAACAGTAAACTCACAGCATTGCTAATCAGTTAGAGAGTGTGAACAGCGCTGATGTCAGACTGAAGCTCTGCATTCACTCCATAAAACTTAACTCCATGTCTAAACAAAGAGGGCCAGCTCAGACTACACACACACACATGCGCGCGCGCACACGCACACACACACACACACACACACACACACACACAAATACGTATGTATATGTACATTACTTTGTCAAAGACTGTTCTGTTTTCTCTGAATTTTAAAATTGTAATACAGCATCACTGTTGCACATTACGTTTGTGAAACAAGCGGTCATCTGTCATAAGACCATGAAGTATCTCGCACTAACTGAGGGAAGCTGAATGTGACCTCGAGAGAGGAATGGGAGGAGAGAAGGCTTTTCTGGGAGAGGAAGGATTTGGGTTTACCTGTTAATGGCTTCTATATGTTGCTGCAGGACAAATGGCTTCTCTATATCCAAAGTGCTCTGTAAAAAAAAAACCCAAAAAGATTTTCCGTTAGAAGAGAAAGCTGGATCAAGTTTAAGAGACCTTTTAAATGTACAGGGCCTTGTAATCTGAAATCACTGCAGTTATATTGCAGTATTTTGTGCATGTGAATGTATGTGTGTGTTAGTGTGTGTGTGTATGTGTGTGTGTGTGTGTGAGGAGGAGGAGGGGGGGGGGGTGGCGAGACCTATTTTTTACTCCCAGACACTTTTTCTGTTTCCACATCATCCATCAGTTGTGTCTGTGCTGGTAAGGGGCAGGTCCAAAGGCTCCAGTGTCCAGCACGCCACGCTGAATACCAGCGCACTGTCATCAGAGACCCAGAGATGTCTGAACCCACAGTGTTTTTTTACAGGCCAGGCGCCACGACGGTCGTATTGAGTCAGCCCAGGTCAGGTCCATCAGAGCAGCAGCCTCTCAAACGAAACAGCGTTTACGGCCCACGACAGGGCCCCAAAAAAACAAATCCCCGCGGAAGACGAGTTATCGTCTTACTTTTCCAGTATCCGACCACAACGCTGCGGCTAAGTCAAACCCTGCCCTTGGACAGGCCGAGGGCGGCTCCTGACCAAACGGTAACACGATAAAAAGCTTATCATGTGAGAATCTGCTACTGATCAACCTTAACAACACACTTACGGTGTGGAGCCTGCCTGATGCATGTGAACGTTAATGAGTTTCTGAGACAGATGACAAGCCAGCATCCCCCCCCCCCTCCCCCCCCCAACCAATCCACACCCCCACCCCAATCTACCCTGTCTCCACTTTTAACCATTTTCTTCCCAGGCCCTGAGTAAGACGTGTGTGAGAGGTTCTCTGACGAACACAGGCTGCGAGTAACATTAATGCACATTCAGACAGGTCTGCTCCGCCGCAGGCGAGGTGACGGTGCTACCCCGCGGGCGGTCATAAATCCCGCATCCAGCAGAGACAGGACAATGTGGCCCGTAAATCAGAACGGACACTGGGACTTTGAGCCTTGAATTAGCACATGGTCGAGAATGTGAAGGAACACAATGTTGTGAGAGACACGGCGCAGACACACAAATTACAACCAACCAGATCCAGAGGACAAACCCCCCCCCCCCACCAGAGTGAAAAGGCCAGTAACAGATGTGGAGAAATGTTGAGGTCGTATCGCTGGGTTGTGTTTGAGAAGCAAACAAACACGGCGCTGTCACGCACCTGCTCCTGATAAGAGTCCAGCAGCTTAGTCACGTCACTCATGGAGGGAGATCTCAGGTCCACCAGCTCCTTCTGAAGGGCTCCTAGCTGTGAGGAATAAAGACAGAGAGAAGTAAAGACAGAATGAAAAAGAGGGAGGGAAGGCAGGATGGAGGGAAGAAAGGGTTGGTGGGGGGGGTTGGTTAGCAATGCCCAGCAAATAACAATTGGTCTAAACGTGTTTAATGTTCTCTCTATTCTATCCAGGTCTTGGCACTCTTTCTGATGGTCTTACGGTGAAGAGAGTCTGTCAACGTGTAACAGATTTTCAGCTGTAGCGTATGGCTGTATTCTCAGCTGTAGCTTATGGCTGTATTCTCAGCTGTAGCGTATTGCTGTATTCTCAGCTGTAGCGTACGGCTGTATTCTCAGCTGTAGCGTACGGCTGTATTCTCAGCTGTAGCGTATGGCTGTATTCTCAGCTGTAGCGTATGGCTGTATTCTCAGCTGTAGCGTATGGCTGTATTCTCAGCTGTAGCGTATGGCTGTATTCTCAACTGTAGCATATGGCTGTAACATGAACGCACAGTGTAACAAATCTGAAGCAAAGACTCAGGGTGGCCTGGTGACGGAACAGCGGCGTGAAGGGGGTCAAACGCTCGCCGGCGACACTGTTAGCATACAGCCGTGCCAAGGCGGAAATGACACGGAGACATTATTGTCATCGTCATCTTCATCATCATCGCTGTAGGAGTGTCACGCTGTGCTCTCCTGCCAGGACTGTTTGATCTTCTCCCCGACGCTGCACGGAGGACAACTGCGTTTCCACTGTTCACAGCTCCACTCTGTTATTTTTACCCCAACCCACCACTGTGTGCTGACCCGACACACACTCCTGTCGTGTGTGTGTCCTGTCCTTGACTAGTCCAGAGCTGTGAACACAGCCCCGTCTGACCCCTCTCTCTGAGTCTGCCCCCCACCCCCCCCCTGCCCCCCCCGGGGTCCCTTCCTCACTCTTCTGCCATGCAATGCTAATTCTGCAGCCCTTTCCAACACTGCAGGCAAAATATTCACGACAAGTACAAACTGTCCCCAGAACGCAAAGGTTTCGGCTCCTCGTGATGGAGCAACACAGAGACGAGAGACGGAGAGAGTCACAGCATGCACAGCAGTGACTGCTTCACGTCTGCACCGAGTCAGTACCTTCTGTGACTCCACGAAATGGGTCGCCACCCCAGCCCTCTGCACGTCCCGTCCTTTGAGGCGAAAACCGGTCAGGGCCAAGAAAAGACCCAGCTTGCCTTGCAGCCTGGGGAGAAAGTACCCACCGCCAACATCTGGAAACAAGCCTACAAAACAAGCAAAGAAAGAGATCAGCGCTAGTCAAACAGAGGAGCTAGGCCCTCACGCTAAAGACACTCTTTAAATCGTGTTAGTGATGGAACGATCTCTGCTCTCTTTTCTTTCCAGTGAGAAGACAACAGTCTGTCAAGGGCCCTTGAACAATCGGCTGCTCTGAAACATTGTCTGTAACGTTAATATTTGTGTACAGTACGATGCAGACTGTGCCGGACACTTCCTTTATTCCCCTGTGTGTTTGTGTTTCTGATAAACAGTTACATAGACCTCTCCCAGTCTCCTCTGCTCTCCAGCACAATACTGCGGGGTAATTCTCTGCATGTGACAACGCCCTTGTCAAATAAGCTTATTTGTTGCCTTCAGGTCTGTTTCCAGGGAGAGAGAGAGAGAGAGAAAGAGAGAGAGAGAGAGAGGGAAGAGTGAGACAGAGTTAGAAAATTGAAACAAAATCAATAGGATGCCATGCGGAAAACAGACATGGCAGACAACATTTGTGAGTTCTGCTCAAAAGTCTCTAAGTACGAACTGCTTCTAAAAATACATTTAATCTGCTGGGTGAACAATGGCCCATGCAGACAGGTTCATATGGGCTTTCTCTGCACCTCACACACAAATCACACATAATGAATTACACTCTTCAGAACGTGCCATGAGACAGTACCACTGTTCGCTCAGTGATACCTTATTTCTTCTGTTTTAAACTGTACAAGAAGGTTTCATAATCTCATTGGCTCATCACCAGCTGTCTTTCTAAGGCTGTAAAAATGACATCGGTTCTTTAGCACAATAAGACCAACGGAGAGCAGTGCCCATTGTGAGGAATTAAACCCCTCTGACCTGATTTCAGCCTGGTAATCTAATATTATAAATGCATATTATTAATCCACGCTGTTCATCCATTCACTTTGTCCAACAGTCAGCGCAGTTTTAAGACGCAAATATCCTTTAATCCAGCAGGGGAGGGGGGGCTAAAGGGTAAGGGGTGTGGCTTAATGGTAACCATGGAAACATAAATGAATGGCACATGACAGACAGAATTCCAGTTAGCAAAGCAGCAGAATATGACCACTGCTCACCATGTGTGTGTGTATATATATATATATATACACACACACACGCACACACACACATATATATATATATGTGTGTATAAAAGATACCTACATTCATTAAAATGGTCAAGAGGAATTAACAACTTGTCTTACATGACCAGTTCTGTGAAAACTGCACATAGACACAGAAAGGACCATAAACCAGCCTCTGCATATATTACATGACATTACAAATCCTTATACTATGGCCCCTTTACCCATTTAACGTTCCACAGAAGAGTGAGAACCTCAGATGAATGTTTGTGAACTGGAAGGGACCAGGAAGACACTAAGGGCTGAGAAGCATGAACATTGTCCCGTTTACTGCATGCTGTCTTGCCGTATTAAATGTTACGCCTCTCTTAACTTTGTAAACTGGGACAGAACCCCTCACACTTGGCTCTACAGAGCTATGGACCAGAGCAGATGAGACCGGTGTCTGTCTCTTGTATTTTGCCTTTCTGGGTAATCGGAGACCATCTAAACCACAGGCTCAGTGGAGCTGGACTGAAAATGAATAGAGGGGAGAATGGAGGGATGGAGAAGCCAGTCACTCTGTCAATATCAGTGTCATCTGGAATACAGAGCTCTCAGTCAACCCTAATTACGTCCAACGTCCAGTTAGATATTTTCGGTGAAGGGCCCTACAAAAGAAAAAAAAAAAAAATCCAAAGAAGTCCAAAATAACCACGCCAAATACTGTTTATCTAACCTGGAAAAAATGTGTGTACTTTATACAGATGACAAACCAAACAAACACTGAGCTGCCAGGTGGCAGCTTCTTTAACTAGTAAACAGTGTTAGGCTGAAGACCAGAGAGAGAGAGAGAGAGAGACAGAGAGAGAGAGAGAGAGAGAGAGAGAGAGAGAGAGAGAGAGAGAGAGAGAGAGAGAGAGAGAGAGAGAGAGAGAGAGAGTGTGAGGAGGAGCCCGGGTTGATGGGTACGAGACGGACGCGGCTGAGGTTTTACGGTGGAGTAAAGCGTTGAGTCCCAGCAGCACCAAAGAGGATTATTCCCTCAGCCGCGGGCTGAGAGACACGGCCTCTTAATGGCATTAACGGGTGGCGGGGGGGCGGGGGGGGGGGGGGGGGGGGGGTGGCACTGTCATAATCTTAACAGATGAGACACAAAGCTTGATCAGCATGAGTCGATCCTTTATGATTCTCTCACAGCTCCACACACACACACAAACTCCCATCTTCCCCCTCCGGCCAAGCTCACATCCACTGAGCGCAGGGACGACACACAAAACGCACTGTCACATGCTACTGAAAAATGCTTTCATCAAGGAGATATGGCACATTACACTGTGTGTGCGTATGTGTGTTTGTGTGTATATGTCTGTATACATGTGTGTTTGTGTGTGTATGTCTGTATACGTGTGTGTTTGTGTGTATATGTCTGTATACGTGTGTGTTTGTGTGTGTATATGTCTGCATACGTGTGTGTTTGTGTGTGTATATGTCTGTATACGTGTGTGTTTGTGTGTGTATATGTCTGCATACGTGTGTGTTTGTGTGTATATGTCTGCATACATGTGTGTTTGTGTGTATATGTCTGCATACGTGTGTGTTTGTGTGTATATGTCTGCATACGTGTGTGTTTGTGTGTATATGTCTGCATACGTGTGTGTTTGTGTGTATATGTCTGCATACGTGTGTGTTTGTGTGTATATGTCTGTATACGTGTGTGTATGTCTGTATACGCTCATTCTGGCTGTGCAGTGAGGACTGTTCGAAAGGCAAGGACAATCTTTTCACGACAGAGACGGTGTTGGACTCTGTCACTGTGTTACAGTGAGACCACTCAGGCAATATGAATAAAATCAGTCAGTAAAAAATAAAACCATGCAGATAAATGAAAATGACAGAAAGACAGCCCCATGTGAGCTGTAGTCAGGGCGTCAAGCTTTTAAAGAACCACAATGTAAGCAAACAGCCACGCCAGTAGGTGCAGTATGGGATTAAAAGAGATTAAAAAAGATTCTCATTTCAGAGACTAATACTGTCTTAATTTTGTAGTGGTGTGCGTCTTTACCTGACAAGAATGAAAAGTGTATCGCAGAGAGAACAAAATTTCAAATCATCTACCGCTAGCCCACCAAAACATTAGGTGCTCACCAGGGTGTGTGAATTATTAAAGAGGGCAGCTGCTGGCAATTTTTACGGTCCTCTAAGTGGCTTTCAAAATGAGAAGCTGAAAACAGATATGACTCTTCCAAAACACATATTCACGTGCAGGAAACAAATCCGACCTCTTTTGTCAAGTCTGATTTCACGTTGTGCCACAAGCTCAGACTGTTACATGTTTGCAAACACAATCTCATCAGGGTACAGACGACACGCAATTCATGTTCTTTCTACTGGGGAAAACCTCACTGAAAGAATATGAAGCCCCCCATTATGAACTTTTACACTTATCATAGAACTGTTACTGTCATATTTCAAACTGTTACCGTCATGTATCAAACTCTTACTGTTATATCTCAAACTCTTACTGTTATATCTCAAACTGTTACTGTCATGTATCAAACTATTCCTGTCATGTATCAAACTCTTACTGTTATATCTCAAACTCTTACTGTTATATCTCAAACTGTTACTGTCATATCTCAAACTGTTCCTGTCATGTATCAAACTCTTACTGTTATATCTCAGACTGTTACTGTCATATCACAGACTGTTACTGTTGTATCTCAAACTCTTACTGTTATATCTCAAACTGTTACTGTCATATCTCAAACTGTTCCTGTCATGTATCAAACTCTTACTGTTATATCTCAAACTCTTACCGTCATATCTCAGACTGTTACTGTCATGTATCAAACTGTTACTGTCATGTATCAAACTCTTACTGTTATATCTCAAACTGTTACTGTTATATCTCAAACTGTTACTGTTATATCTCAAACTGTTACTGTTATATCTCAAACTGTTACTGTCATATCTCAGACTGTTACTGTTATATCTCAGACTGTTACTGTCATATCTCAGACTGTTACTGTCATGTATCAAACTGTTACTGTTATATCTCAGACTGTTACTGTCATATCTCAAACTCTTACTGTTATATCTCAAACTGTTACTGTCATATCTCAGACTGTTACTGTCATGTATCAAACTGTTACTGTCATATTTCAAACTGTTACTGTCATGTATCAAACTGTTACTGTCATATCTCAAACTGTTACTGTCATGTATCAAACTGTTACTGTTATATCTCAAACTGTTACTGTCATATCTCAGACTGTTACTGTCATATCTCAGACTGTTACTGTCATGTATCAAACTGTTACTGTCATATCTCAAACTGTTACTGTCATATCTAAGACTGTTACTGTCATATCTCAGACTGTTACTGTCATATCTCAGACTGTTACTGTCATGTATCAAACTGTTACTGTCATATCTCAAACTGTTACTGTCATATCTAAGACTGTTACTGTCATATCTCAGACTGTTACTGTCATATCTCAGACTGTTACTGTCATGTATCAAACTGTTATTGCTAGATCTCAAACAAGCCAAGTCAAGTCACTTTTATTTATATAGCACATTTACAAACCACAGGAGTTGGCCCAAAGTGCTTTCCAGTTGAGTGGATAAAAGGAATAAATAGCATGTAAAAAAATCAGGACTAAGAGAGAACATTTGAAATAAAACAAAATAAAATCACAAGAACAGAAAGAAATACCACATAGAAAACAAAAACCAAATAACAAGGCTAAAACTAAAATAAAACAGATCAGTGAAAGATCATGAGTGAGAGATATCAAAATCAAAGTGGTAAAAATAAGAAATTAAAAGAAACTGAAGTAAAACCAAGAACAGATCAGAACGCAGCGAACAGTTACTATTACATCTGAAACTATTATTGTCACATCTCAAACTGTTACTGTCATATCTCAAACTGTTTTTATCATATCTGAAACTGCTATTGTCATATCTGAAACTGTTATTGTCATATCTAAAACTGTTATAATTATGGCTCAGACTGTTACTGCTGTATCTCAAACTGTTATAGTGATCTCTCAAACTGAAACTATTACATCTCAAACCATTACTGTTGTACTTCAAACCGTTATTGCTATATCTCAAATCTGATATTGCTATATCTCAAACTGTTATTTTTATTCCTCAAATTGTGATTGTCAAATCTCAAACTGTTATAGTTATATCTCAAACTGAGACTGTCACATCTCAAACCGTTACCGTCATTGCTATATCTCAAAACCGTTGTTGCTACATCTCAAAACAGTTATTGCTATACGTCAAACTGTTATTATCATATGTCAAACTGTTACTGTTATGCATAGAAACAGCTCTTTCTGCCCAAACGCTGAAGAAAAGAAACTCTCCAGAGGAGCATATGTGTTTGATGCTGCTGAGGTTAGACCCAGCCTGCGCGTCATAAATCTGCGTGCGTGACTGACACATAGCGCTTGGCATGCCACGCACATCAACTGGGCCCGGGCCTGCTTCGGAGCCTCTGCTCTAACCGGGAGCAGATGACGGGCAACGAAATTAGAACGTGCTCGATCCGAATGCCAACGTGACGGGGTCGTCTGATGCACCACACGCCCCAGAAGACCGTCTCCCCTAACGTTTTAATGGCGGTGTGATTTGCTGCCGTGCGCATAGCGAGCATTCCTTCCACGGGCAAGTGGAGGAGCCACACACTGGTCCTATGGATCATAGTCCACATGCCTCCCGTTCAGCCAGCATAGCACACTGACAGGTGGACCTGTCCACCCTCTGCCTCTCGCCCTGTTTCCACATAAAAACCCATCTGAGCTGGATCTTTGTAATTTAACGTGATGGAAGAGATGAGTGTGTGTAAGCGTGTGTGTGTGTCTGTGTGTGTGTGTGTGTGTGTGTACGTGCATGTTCACCACATGTGATGGTGGATATTATGGAAGCCTATGGCAGCAGGACCATCTGAGTGAACTGCTGCTGGCTTTGTGGAGATGGGTGTTGTGCAGTTAAAAGACTGAGACTAATTGCATCTGAAGCTCTGTCTAGCATCCATCTGTTTAGATCTGTGTGATTATCAAAGGGAATGAGGCCTGAGCTGATTCTGCCCATTATCTGATTTTCTCTAGTGTGAACCACACAGATGTCACACACTCAACACACAGGACCTCTACAAAAGACTGCTACTCTAACACTCAGAGGGCAAATGCGTGTAAGTAAATTGTACTGGCGTTGTGATTACAATGTTCCGTGAGAAAACAAGTGAAATCACCACGACTCATTTCCCAGTTTTCACCATGCCTGTCATGCAGTGGTATTTCTGTGTCTGTGTGTGTGTGTGTGTCTGTCTGTCTGTGTGTGTGGAGGGATGGGGGGGGGGGGTCGGGGGGCTCAGAGGGAAGCTGTCTGCTTGTTTGTAGTAGCTCTTCTTGTTCCTGATGAGAGGCCTTGCTCTCAAAAGGTGATGTAACTGTGTAGTCACGACCGTCCAGTGGTACGACTCCACTGAATGCCCCGGACACTTTTCTATGGCCTCGCCTGAACAGCTGCTGAAAACGAGTACTCGGAATCCAAATGGCTTTGGTATCAAAAGCTATAAGGAACTCATGAGAATCCAAACGGCTCTGTTATCCCAGGTTTTCTAAAATGTGACGGGGCAGTTTGCGCAAACACAAAGTCTGGTTGTGGACCACACTGCTTTTTGATTTCAGAATGTGATTTAATCCATGACTAAGTCAATAAGTCGCCCGAGAAACCGGCTCTGACTTTGGCAACTGTTTCTACAAACCTTTTGTTTCCTGAGCTTGTCCAGTGAATATCTGGTTGTTTTAAAATGACTGGTTTGTTGCCTTTGCCGTCAAGAAGACCTGCTGTTGGAAGTCTGTGTTTTTACAACCCCGTTAATAATTGATGTAAAAAAGCAACAACGTGGAGCTACAGCCAAGCACGGTCTTTGGGAAAAGCAGACTGCGGGCAGCGCGGGTCTTACCGATGGCTGTCTCTGGCATGGCGAAGAGCGTCTTCTCTGTGGCAACACGAAAATGCCCGTGAACTGAGAGGCCAACACCCTGCAGCGGCAAGACAGAGACAGACAGAGACAGAGAGAAAGAGAGAGAGAGAGAGAGAGAGAGACACAGAGAGAGAGAGAGAGAGAGAGAGAGAGAGAGAGGGAGACAGAGAGAGAGAGAGAGAGAGAGAGAGAGGCAGAGAGAGACAGAGAGAGAGAGAGACACAGAGAGAGAGAGAGAGAGAGACAGAGAGAGAGAGACACAGAGAGAGAGAGAGAGACACAGAGAGAGAGCGAGAGAGAGAGACACACACACACAGAGAAAGAGAGAGAGAGAGAGAGAGAATGAAATCAGCATGTGGGATTGATAACCTGAACATCTTGCTTTGACACAGTCGACAGATGGAGAAGTTTCAGTGACTGCAGAGTTGGGAGGCAGAGTAAATGACTTCACACGCGCCCTGTGTCCGTGTAGCTAATCAAGACGTGATTAACGGTATGGAGGACGAGGGCGAAGGGGGGAGGAAAGGTTAATGAGGGGGGGTTAAGGGGGGGGGGGGGTAATGAGGAGGAAGAACAGAATCAGAGAGTGAGACTGAGAGATACAGCCGGGAGATACTCCCGCCTGCAGCGCCCCTCCTTATGAGGATCTGTTGCCGTGGCAACACACAAACAGGGCGGGGGTGGGGGGCAGGGGTGCTGATGAATCAGTGAGTCAAAGCTGAGACCCAATGCCACGGTGGTACCGTCTCCCCAGCAGAAGGTAAATCTGATACCGTAAGTGTCTGGGGTGGAAGTAGAAGGGGTGTGTGATGTTGGGGGCGAGGGGTTGGGGTGTTTGGGGTTGCTGACTGTCAGTGGCATGCTGATGTACCACAGGTCATCGGTGTGTCCCCAGTGACGCACTGGAGGCCAGATCATTTGTGTAGGGTTACAAACAAATGCTGGCCCTCAACTGCCCGAGCCGTCTCAGTGGCGGCAGAAGGTCGACATGTTTTACAAGCCCAACGGAAAGGTCAGGGTCTTGTTAGCAAGCTGTTGAACTGGACTCAAGCACTGAAATAAATTAAGCTTTGTGAAAACCAAAAAGAAAAAATTATGTTCACCCCAGATACACCAAGGAGAGCAGTAAGACAGTAATAAAATGGGGTCAAAATTCAAGAACACCGTGTTTCATAATATTTACAGACACGACACACACACCATGATAACTCAAAGATTTAGAGCAATGAGATTACAGCAACTGGACTGGTTTCCCTGTGCTGAACTGGACTGGTTTCCCTGTGCTGAACTGGACTGGTTTCCCTGTGCTGAACTGGACTGGTTTCCCCATTCTGAACGGGAGTGATTTCCCTGTTTTGAACGGGAGTGATTTCCCTGTTTTGAACTGGAGTGATTTCCTTGTACTGGACACTGGACTGGGGTGGTTTTTCTGCTCTGATTGGTCCCCCTGTTTTGAACTGGTGCAATACAACGAAGTAAGATCCTGTCACTAAGTCAATAAAAGCCCATTTTCAGCCAATTATTAAGCAAATTACCTTACACCTAACAAGTCTAGTGCTGTATCACCTCACAACAGAAACTGTTAAAGAGAAGAGAAATCCAGTCTAATGCTGATTAGAGAAAAAACCTGTGTGGCAGAAAGGCAAGAGGTGGCATCATTAACGCAGCATGATCAATGGCCCTCTCTCCTCCCATGTGATTAGACATCAGAATATTCCCCTTCCACTGTGAAACCCACCCATGTCCACAGGGTAACGCTTCAAGCTGAGTCTCCAGGGAAGACACACACACAGAGAACCTGCCATATAAACAATCTATTGATCACAGGACCCTGGGTGCCTATCAGTGAAATACCATCACACTCTGGGTAGTGTTTCTACAGCTGACAGGCTCTGCTTCCCTCTACAACAAACGTTACAGCCACACAGAATAAGGGCTCCAAGCACGTTGGTCGAGTAGTCACAAAATGTTTAAACATTCCATGTATTTTTATGGGGAAAACACCTGTAAGTGGAATACAGATGTCACATCAGGAAACTCACTATCAAGCAAAACCAAAACAAAAGCTATTGTAATAATATGAAATGGAAGGACAAAGTGAAAAAAAAAAAAAAAGTGGGCCTTGTATCCTCTCCAAACAGAACACTTGCTGCCTTTCATTAAACTCCTGAATGTGATTCTTTGTAGGATACCTGCTGAAGAATAATCACATGTCTCCATTAAGGGAGAATCACAGTAACTGAATTACGCTGTCTGGACCCGTGGCAGCAGTGTCAACAGAGCCTCACATAGAGCCCTGGTGCAAAACCAGAGCTGCACAAGAGCCCAGGTTCATCTCTGGCCACTGTCACAAACAGGAGGAGAGGACACAGTGAGCAGATGCAGAACAGGGTCCAGACAGCTCAGCTCTTGGAGGAAGAGAGCAGGAATCAGTCACACTTCAACCAGTTCACAATTTCACTTCCAACTGGTAAAGGGCCGGGTCAAGAAGCGCAGGCCTGGGTTCTTAAGGGACGTGCAGTAAAAGAGTGGTCACCAGCCCATCCTCCAGACTTATAGTGAGGAATGAAGACATGCCAGCCACAGACAAGAACATAGTATAAGGTCACTCTGGGAAGACAAAGAGCCTGCCTGCCAGGATGAGTTAAATCATGAAAAGGCAAGTCATTGGTGACCAGTCAGGAGGAAACCAAAGATAAAATCCTGGCCTGTGGACATTCTACAGGCATCTTATAGAGGGATGACAAAACAGACAGAGTGTCAATGTGGTTACAATACACATTTCACATTTATGTCCATATAAAAACACATTTGTTGTTCAAATGAAGGCCATGTGATCACAAACGTCAGATTAAAATCCATGTTTAATCACTTAAAGAAAACCCCAAAAACTCTAAAAATGTACATAAGTGTATATTCACCTTCATGGAAAAAAAACAAAACAGATAGAACTGAGGTCATGATTTACCATATCTCACATTCTGCAGATCAAAACATTCATCTTGCGAGTCGGAAACTATTGCTGAATTCTCGGAACTGTTTGGCGGCTCGTGGAGAAACACCACACGTGTGAGAAGCCTGTTCCTAAAAACAAGAACCGCTATTCAAAGACGGAAAATCCCGCAAATCAACGAGAAATACACCCACAGGAATCTGACGTGGAGAATAAATTCTCTTAAGAAGCTATAAAAGGGAGACTTTATCTGACAGCATTTCAACACACAGTCATTTTCCACAGATTTACTGCAGAAATACGATCGGCAAATCAGTCCATCAATCCGTTTCACGACCGCTGACGTAAGGCCGTGACAACAGGAAACGGGCAACAAGGTTCATCTCTCTCAGAGCACGGGATGCAGCTTTCCTCGAAAGATTCTCGACCCGGACAACAAAGCCTTCTTTAAAGTTATTTCGGCTCAGCATAAATCAGACAAGTTCGTCTCATTAAACAAAAGCATTAAGAAACTGCATATGGTTTCACTGTGTCTACCCAACGGGTTGTAATTCCTTAATTCTTTTGGTGGACTGCCGAGGAAGATGGTCCCAGTGACTTCCCTTAGCACTGGACGTTAAAGGCTTACTGTTCATTAAGCCAAGGGCCGTGTTCCCTCACACTGACAGAACAGATGACTCCCTAACAGAAACAAAACCAAAAACTGTCTTTTGCCCCTCTCTTCTGGCAGTCTGGTTATTGTTAAATATGTAAACAAGAGAATGCAACTAGTTTTCAATGAAGTCTTTCAACATGATAATCATCACAGGCACATTTCAAAACGCAGGATAGTGCGTCCTGATTTTCCAACTGGATTTGATTCCTGAATTTCAATCCTTTGGACTTAATTAAAGGACAAAGCAATGCAAAAAGTAAATAAAACTAACGCGTTATAGAGTAGAGATGTGTGTGTGTGTGTGTGTGTGTATGTGTGTGTGCATAAGTGTAAGAGTGTGTGTATGTGTGTGTGTGTATGTGTGTGTGTGTGTGTGCGTAAGTGCGTGCATGTGCATAAGTGTAAGAGTGTGTGTGTGTGTGTGTGTGTGTGTGTGTGTGTGTCGGGGGGGGTGTAGGACATGAAAAGGGGTTTTGTGTCCTTTCATTATGATCATTATGAGCACAAACACAGGCTGCAAACAGCGTAGCCTCAGGCCTTGGTCAACATCACTCTCAGATTATCGCGTCGATTTGACACACTACCTTAAGAGTGCAAGGACTGCACAAAGCTATTCCAATTCTCTGCCTCCTGTCTCTGCTCACCTGCATCACTACAGCATCTCCCCTAAACACTGAACACTGTGTGCTTTCACCATGATCTACTATGACCTTAATGGACTCAGTTTATAAAGAGCAAGCAAATGTGTACGCTAGAGTACACTGTATGGAGTCAATGCAATTGCTCAAATGAATTTACAGGCCATCGGACTGTAAATGCATCCACTACACTGATGTGTGGCAGCTACTCTTAACCAAGCCATCCTCTTTGCCCCAAGAGACACGCTGTTCCCATTTCACTATGACACATCACCTTAACAACACATATAAACATACACACACGCATGGCTGCGCACACAGACACAGACACACACAGGCAGGCAGGCACACACACACACACACACACACACACACACACGAGTAATTCCAGAGAATCTCATCACCTGGCCAATACATTATAATTGGTTTCGACAGCCCCATAGGCGAGACATTCCTTCATGGTCCGTTTTAGGAATTGTGCATTCAGATAGGATGACGTCCATCATCGTTTCACTATTACTCATGGGCGTGATTGATGTAACCCACGTGCCATGGCATTTCTGCTTTTTCCTCCTCTCTTATCCAAAATTAGCTGCTCTTAGCAATGCTGGAAATATGCAGAGAAAAACAGGCCCAGGTGGAGTTTTGCAATGACTGATGGGAGAATGGTTTCAAAGACGTGGTCACAGACGCCCCTCTGACAGCACACGGTCAGGGATCAAAGGCGGTTTTTTGAATCATATTAGACCCCCTACAGATGCACTCACAGCCCCGTGTCTGCTTCCCTACCCTCGCAAGGAGATTTCATTCTTGTTCCGTTTCCAGTTTTCGTCCAAGACAGAAGGTTAATGTGGTCAACCATGTCAGGCTCGATCTCCTATTGCGAATTTTGAAACCAGTAGGAGAAATGATGTTATCACCTATGGATGACACTATCCTCAACTGGACTTTCAGGACATCAAAAGCACCAGAGGACGGGCAAGTTTGAATTTCTGAGGGAAAATGACAAGCACACAGGCGCATGTTCTTTAGTCGTCTTCTCAAAGACTTTACAGCAGCGTCTCCCAAACTTTCCATAAACAGGCGAGTCCGTTAAGTCATGTGCTCGTCTTTGATAAGTCACGGCTCAACCAGGAGATGAGGACCGCTGAACGGAGGCATTGCACATTAGCAGTCTGGACACAGTTTCCCTGACACCTGTGTGTCTATGGCCTTTGGCTCAAGTGTGTTACAGCCACACACTGACCGTACACAGCGCCCCCCCCCCCCCATGTCCCTAAACACAGCTAGTCAGCCTGCGATCGCTCAGCTGTGTCAAGCCTCACGGAGTATATGGACGACAAAGGACAGACCAGGAGGCTAAGAAACCAATCTGCTTGATCCACCACACGTTCACACACGTGTAACATTTATGCATGGATCTGCTGATAAGCATATTTGATCATCACAATTAGAACAGCACACGTCCTTTTGAAATCTACAAAGAATCGTATTTCATGCTAATACCACCATCTAATTGTCCACACACACACACACACACACACACACACACACACACACACACACACACAGACATCCTGTGGTACAAAGGCTCTGTGGACTGAGAGCAAACACAGAGAGAGGAACTCAATTCAAATTCAGAGTGCGTTTGAGAGAGAGAGAGAGAGAGAGAGAGAGAGAGAGAGAGAGAGAGAGAGAGAGAGAGAGGACAAAAAACAGAGCGTCTCAGCAGCATGCCTTCACCTGGGTCATTGCTCATCCCGACCAATCAGAAGACACGGTGGCACTGATTCATAAACTGAACGGCACACAACAGGGGGAAACAGCTAACTGCTGCCACCAACAGGTTCATCGATGCAACTGCAGTTAAAAAATCATCCGGATTAAGGCATGTTTATGAGGACATACAGGACGTCAGCCCACTCCGAAACGTCACCTTACAGAGCCTCCTTAGCAAACATACCTTATACCCCAGATCACAGATGACACTTTGACCACAGAGATAACCAATTCACATGGTCGCACCATATATGGGCATTTTGTCTTTCAGCTCTGAATATCTATTCATGAATATCTGTCTAATGTACTGAAAATATTCTAACAAATGGCCTCTGTAGTATGGTTTAAGAATAATGAACATCATGACTGGATAATTTGGCAGAGCAAAACACACATGACACATCCACTCAGGAAGGACAGTTGGCTTTGTTATTGTTTCTCACACTCCCTAAAAAGGCAGTTTTGTGACAAGGTTGGTTAACAAATCAAAACTCAAAATAAACAATTCTAATTAGAGCTTACTAAAAAGCTTATGCCAATATTTTCATTGGATAGGAATAAGCCAACAACTTTTAATTCACTAATCACATCTAGATTGATTGAGGCCAAACTGGTGAGGATGAATGGTGGATTCTGACACACCATCTTGCTTGAACAAGCCGTTTAGGAGCCCCCTGCCCCCCGCCCCCTGCCCCCCTCTCCCTCTCTTTGGTGTGCTCTATTTTTTTCCCGTGGAGATTAAGAGAGACAAACTGCACTGAAAACACAACAGTCTGTCCCACAATCCCCCCTGATGTCCCTGGGCACGGTGGTACATATTAACTGCGGCGTGCTACTGCCACCTGGTGGTAAGACAATATGTTGATTCTTTTTCAACCTGTTGTAAGTGCAGTGACTTTGCAGTGACACAGAAAAACTGTTGAGAATAGCAGGTGTTCTGAGGACCTTAAATCAATAATATAAAAGGGCACGTCTCTGAGGATAAGAAAACAGGAGACCAGTGAGTTAGGAAGGTGGTCAACAAACAGGTGGAATCATTCCAAACTGCACTGCCGTCAAATGTGATAAACAAAAAACCTTTTTCTTTGGCCACGAAATACTGAGGACATACTTACACCTCCCATTGTGATTCCATCTATAAGAGCCACATATGGTTTCTGAAATGTTCCTGAAACAAAGAAATATTTTTTAATTCTCTATATTATACAATTTTGTTTTATAATAATTTACACAACACGATGTTCGCTACAGCACTGTGACGACTGACGTACCGATAGCATTGTTCAGGATGTACTCTTCGCGAAAGAAATCTTTAGCAAGAGAATCTCCAGATTTTCCCGCCTCTGTGACGGCTAGAAAAAAAGAGGAGAAAAAAAAAAAAAAAAACAGTATCTCACTCACTTTTCCAAGATGGCTGACAGATGAACAATGTTTGTAGACCGTCAACCGTAGCTTTTATAATCTTTCCAGAGGACTAACACTAACTGAGAGCATCTCTGATTCTGAAACATTTCATTATAATGTTTACCTCTGATGTCCCCGCCAGCACAAAATGCCTTCCCTCCAGCACCTTTGATGATCACAATATCGGTCTCCGAATCTTTTTCCCATTTCTGTTCAGAAACACATATTCCTCTAAACACTCATTTCTAATCAGAAACACATATTCCTCTAAGCACTCATTTCTAATCAGAAACACATATTCCTCTAAACATTCATTTCTGTTCAGAAACACATATTCCTCTAAACACTCATTTCTAATCAGAAACGCATATTCCTCTAAACACTCATTTCTAATCAGAAAGACATACTCCTCTAAACACTCAGCTCAGCCAGTGAAAAATTCACATCTTAAGCTCTGTTGAAACGTCTGAGCCAAAGACGCACTATCGTCCAGGGCACTCTCACATAGGGATGTCGGTAAGGGTATCATGAGACAATATACAAAAATGTGAACGCACCAAACTGATTGCAACACTTTGATAAATCCATAAACGTTTGTGTAACTCTACAGGCACTGGGTCATACTGGGATGTGGAAGCTCCTGTTTATCTCTGTGAATGGTTTAAATTCACAGCGACCTGTTTTAACAGGCTTTATGTTGACTAATACAGACCAACTCACCTTCAGCTGAGGGAACATGCACCTGATCATGGAGATGTTTAAGGCGTTCAGAGCTTTGGGCCGGTTCAGTGTGATCACCCCGGCGTTCCCAACTGTCTCCAGGAGAACTTCAGAACCTACATGACTGGACATCTAGCCAAGAGTCAAAATGCACCGTCATATTTCACTCACTTCACTCATATTGCACTGAAAACTCATGTACTGATACAAATGCTCTCGTAAGGGAAAACGGTTTCAAAGAGAAACCTAAAGAAGAGAGATCAGCATAGACTTACCATATGTCCTTGTATTCTTTGCAACCTGTAGGGTGACCTCAGTCTGTATGGGGGGAGACAGAACTCAAGTTCAATTACTCACAATTTTTTTTTTTCCAAGAATTAAAAAAAATACCTGTCTCCGTAGAATTAATAATAACACTTTTTGCTATTATGCGACGCAAAACTGCAACAGCATAAATGCACTTGCTAAATGCACAGAGAAGTCTATGCAAATCAAAATGTACTACCAGACCGCTCAGCTGCTTTCATAAAATACAGCATCGAACGGTGAAATATAATCAACAACGTATATCTATGTCTGAGAAGCAAGATGTCATACAGCGTTGACACGACATTGTGTGACGAGGCATAGTCCAGCTGAACTCACATAGCTGACACAACTCGGAGTACCATGCATCCAAGATTTCACCTCTGTCCTGGTCACAAGCCTTGGATCAAATTCTAAGCTATGCAGATAGCTGACTATGGATTCATGGATTTCTTTGCCAAACATGAAGAGCAAACGGAGTCCTCTGCAAACTCACCTCAATGTGGTTCTCAGTATTGTTAATGACATCCTAATGTAATTGTTTATTTCAAAGCTCTTCCACTCTGACCACGGTCTTGCGATCAATTTAAGAAACTACTGATTGGCCACTGTCATTCACGTCATGGGGCGTGAGAGGGCATTCGTACCACCGAAGAAAAGTACAGCGTTTAGAGCGACTTTGCACATACTGCCACCTAGAGGTGTCTGATAGTTGCTCCCCTCATAATAACTGCGTGCTCAACCGCATCAACTGGCCCCGAGTGAGACATCACAAGGTGTACTAACCGATTAGACGTATTTTATCACGTTGCATTTCCTGATGTAATTGAACTGACCGTAAATGTAATATGACTGTTATTCTACGAGAGGAAAGCTAATTTTACCGTTGAAGTCAGTGGACTCGTGGCTCAAAACTTTCTCTGTATCGAATTAAGAGGGCAACAGTGTGTGCCTATGTGTTTCATCTTCGGGTAACGGGGGTTGATTGATCAAATACCGGGGGAACTCGGAATTTGCTTTTTGTTATGGACTCAAACACAAATACATAACTCATTTGCGAACTCAACCACAAATACATAAACATTGTATATAAATATTGCGCATAAACATTGACACAGACGATAATTTGGAGATTATCAATTTTTGACCTGCACATATGATATTAAGCACGTAGTCCTCGAGAAAACTCAGATATATACCGCTGTATCTCCAACAGAGTGCAGTATGGGATGAATAGACCTTAAGTGATGGAATGTTCACCCAGTGAATTTAACGGACTTTCAAGGCCATATCACATAAGCCTATTGCATTCGTATGAAAAACGTTCGTAAAAATATGTACACTAACCAAAAACATTCAGAAATAACCTGAATATGTGCCCGACGAACCACACTTTAACATGATTTAAGATGGAAATCATATTTGGAAAACAATGACTTAAAGTAGACGATATTTTAAAGTGGAGCTCACCTCAAACACGCGCGCACTTTGCTGAGGGAGCGTGCGCGGGTTCGAAATGGACAAATCTGTGCTAATACTGACCGGTGATGTTTCGTCTCTATTTTCAAACAGTCCAGTTTTATCAGCCAAATAAGAAGCCTAAAAATTCAACAAATGACAGTTTTAAATTAAGATGGTTCCTCCTGACTGGTGCCATTTGACAATATTTTCCTGGCGCCTCCTTATTGGCATGAGGAGGTCCTGCTGAGGACGTTATCCTTTGCTCAATGTCACGATTTTAATATGGAACATTCACATATGATTAACAAGTTGCACAAGACTTATACTGGTCATGTAGTCAGAACTTCTTTACTGGAGGAGGATTCCTTGTTTTTCATTGGCTTCCTGTGTGCACTGATTGTCTTCATTCTCTGTCCAGTCACTGCAGGAGCAGCTGGAGTTCTGAGAGCAAGTGGAGAGGACACGTACGTCAGGGAAGAGAGTTGTCTTTCATGCAACATACATTTCAACAACACCTCTGCAGGAACCGAACAGAGCTTCATGATAACATCTGTTCACTTCAAAACAAGCACCCGAAAGCACCCTACGTGATTTTGGGTGACTTCAACCATGCCAACCTGACAGACATTTTACCAAAGTTTCACCGGCATGTCACCACTGTCGCCCAAGGAGTGAACGCGCTTGTGGAGATGGGGGACATAGAGAGCCATCCCCGGGCCTCACCTCACCCTCTCCGACCACATCTCGATCATTCTTGTCCCTGCCTACGACCCTTTGCTGAAGTCCAGTAAACCAACAACAGAGACCATCACTGTGTGGCCCAGTGACGCTGCCTCCATGCTCCAGGACTGTTTTGAATGTACAGACTGACAGATTTTCGGAGAGGCAGCAACAAGCTCCGGAGAGGTGGACCTGGAGGAGTATGCATCATCCGTCATTAGGCTACATCAGCAAGTGTGTGGATGATGTTACCACCACCAGAGCAATCACCATCCACCCCGACCCGACACCCTGGCTGAATGCATAGGTCTGCTGAAAACCTGTGACTCCACGTTCCGGTCCGGTGATGCATCTGCACTCAGTCATAGCATAGTCAGCATAGTGAAGAAGCCCCACCAGCGCCTCTACTCCCTGAGGAGGATGAAGCACACTGGCCTCAGCACCTCAGTCCTCACTGCCTTCTACAGGTGTGTGGTGGAGAGCATCCTCACTGCCTGCATCACTGTGTGGTACCAGAACTGCTCTAATTCTGCATCTCACTGAACAGTTTGCTGCTACTATTACTTTTATTCCACATCAGGGCAGTGCTGCAATTTGAGACTGATAAAGTCTGCACTTTAAGACTTAAAATTCTGCAGTCTCACTGAACAGTTTGCTGCCATGATCACTGTTGTTTCATATCAGGGCGTCGCTGCAACTTGGGTCCACTTGGCCACCTTGTTTATATTTTAGATTTTTACAGTCTTACTCCTATCCTCACGCTCTGCACTTTATGCTTATGATTACATATTTATTACTTATTTTTATATTTTGAACGATGTTTTATCGTGTGCTTTATTCTACATTTTATTGTCTCTTATTCTGCTTGACAGTAAACCTGTCCCACCTTTCAACACCCATGACCAATGTCCATGCCTATGTCCTTGACTTTGATTGTACCCAAACATCTTGCAGCTTTAGATCTGTAAGTTTGGAGAACTTAAACTTCAGTTAAATGCTTTTTATTGTTGGTTCTCATGGCTGAATCAGATCAAAGTGGACACAAGTGACTTTCCTTCATACACTGATAAGACCAGACTAGTCAAAACAATGAATTATTTCAAGTGATAAAACCCCAAGAGCACTGTAATTCATTTACAGTTCTTCAATAACGGATGAATCTAAAGAAATCAGTTACAAACCGCATAATAAAAATAAACAATAACTTGCACACACAGTTAGTAGAATGCAATGTGCTAAATCACAAATATCAAACTACAAGATTAAATGTGACCATCTGTAAGTGATATTATACAGAATAACTGGGGCTACTTTAATTTTTAAATCCTTTACTCCAACTGTAAGAAATCCAAGGAAATGGAAAAAAAAAAAGTAAAAAAAGTAAATGTGGCAAACTGGAGGAGATATTGAATACATTTGCAGAAACAATGCAATCTATTGAAGCAGTGTAACTAGGTAAGAAGAATCAGAGAACAACAGGGAGCAAAGGTAGACAGGCAAAGCACAAAGGTATCTCAGACATACAGCTCTCAGACTAACCACCCACACACAGCAGGTGAAGACAAAGCAACAGATCAAAACTAGGAGCATTTATACAATGAGTAAACCGGGCTTGATAAACTGAAAAGAAGTGTATGCCATGACTTAATGATTAACTGAATGAAGAAAAACTGACAGAAAGAACCTAACGCAAATGTCCAGCAGAGGGGGAGAGTGAGAACCAGGTCATGACAGTAAATAAAAGGTAATAAAAGTAAACGCATAAGCAAGATAACTGACAAAATTACACAAATGTAAACAAATTTGAAAAATGGACACTACACAAAAAAACCTGTCAAAGTATATCAATGTTTAAGATCACAATAGAAGATTGAAACTATTATAACATAGCAGATGACTGTGAGCTGTCTTCTTAAGTTAGGTTTGCATTTAGGAATGCCATCCGAAGCACTTTGGCACTGGAGCTCCTGGAGCTGCGTCTTTCTGTGAGGATCTGTCCCAATTTTGAGAAGACTCTTTCAGAGGGAACAGACGTAGCCACGATGCACAAATGAGACACTATTAATTCTGAACATTTTTTTATGCGACGCTTGTCACATTCTATAACCACACAAGAGGATCAGAGCTCATGTGCAGGAGAGACCCTTCGAGATGCGCACGCATGTCCACGGCTGCATCCGTTTCGGTTGACTGAGTTTGGGTACCAGCACCTTCTGTTATGATAATGTGAAAAGAAAAATAGTGTTTGAAATCCTGTCCTCTTTTGGTTACCATACCATATCCATACAAAAGTCTGACCTTTTTGTAAATAAAGCCACTTGTCTCTTTAATGAAATACCCCTTGGTTTAGAAACCAAACATCAAAGACAGCTAAAACAAACTTGGAGTCTGAGGGAACCATTTTACTGGGAACATGTGAACAGTACCTCGGGTCAGTAGAGGGCTTTTCAAGTCAAGTCAGTTACATACTGTAGCAGGACCATAGCCAACTTGGTGGATGGGGTGGGACTTTTTCCATTATGTGGACCTTTTTTTTAGTGTGTGGGTGCAACCACAAATAGTCTTATGGAACCATACTCAAACAAGTATATCAGAAGTAGATTACCAGAGAGCTTTATAATCATAGCAGCAGAATCTTGCCAAAGTATCATGTGTTTTGTCATACAATTCTTTGCATTTGATATGAAAGAAAAATAAACAGCTCGCACGTTACATTTAGCGAGGCCGTGCCATGAAGCAACCTCCTGACATTCCTGAACTACAAACCACATAACTGCAAAAACCCAGCCATATTTGCAGACACATAGACTGTTATACTGCTATTATAAACTACACAGCTCGGTCTGTACTGACACAGGTTACATTAATGTTACCTGGTTACCATGATTTAACTTTCACGTTTACCGACCTATCGTGAACAGAAGATGTTGTTGGGGGGGGGGTCTTGTGTAGTCAGTGGTAAGTCACCGCTGTCATTAACTAGCTGCTCTTATGAATATACTGTTCATGATGACAAAGATTCAGTCGTTCCCTTACTCACTCATCACTCACTCATTATCTAAGCTGCTTATCCTGATTAGGGTCGTGGGGGTGCTGGCGCCTATCCCAGCGCTCATAGGGCAACCAGCTGGGAACCGAACCCGAAACCTTCTTGCTGCGAGGCGACAGCGCTACCCACTGCGCCACCGTGCCGCCCAGTTACTGTACATCTCAATAGTTAGGGTTAGCTGAAAACGATGGTGTAGTCAGTACTACGGCTTAACCTGGGCTTGCACAGGATATTACAAGGTGTAGCTGTCAATTAAACATATTTAATCACTTTTAATTTACTGATATAATTGTCATTGTGATTATAGTCTATCCTGGATTATCGCTTCACAGAGACTATGTTTGTTATGCTATGAGAGGAAAGCTAATTTTATTGTTGAGGTTAGTGGACTGATGAATCAAAATTTTCTCTTTTATCATATCAAGAGATAACAGGTAACAATGCATGTCTGCTTGTTTAATCTTTGTGCAATCACTTCTTTGATTTATATACAGCATTTCACCATATAGCCCCAAGTTTGAATTTATTTCATTCTCATGTCAAGTTTATGACTGAAATAGTAGATGGAGAAATAGAAACAGGGAAGAATGAATGCAGAACACAAACTTTTGAAGAGTCCTTCAGTCTTTATTCAAGAAGGAAGTAAAATCAATCAGAATAAGGAGTCTAAAAATTCAACATTGGCATTTTTAAGATGGTTCGTTCTGACTGGTGCCACTTGGCAATGTCTTCTCCTGGCACCTTTTTGTTGGCATGAGGAGGTCCCGTTGAGGAGGTTGTCCTTTGCTCAATGCATAAGGTCATGATTTTAATATTGAACGTACATGTATGATTTATAAGGAGTTGCATGAGACGTATAGTGGTCATGTACTCTGTGATGAGAGCCTTTCTTCTCTGAAAGAAGAGGACGATTCCTTGTTTTTCATTGGCTTCCTGAGTAGATTGACTCTCTGCGTCCGTCGCTCTAATCCGTGTCGCTGCAGGAGCTTCCGGAGCTTCCGGAGCTGCTGGAGCTGCCCGAGCCGCCCGAGTGCTGGAGGGGGGGGGGAGGAGAGGACACGTACACGTCAGGCAAAGATTTTCATCTTTCATGTTTAACAATCATATCATGTCATATCAGCACCTCTGCAGGAACAGAACATCATGTGGTCTCAGGTGTTACAGCCGTTCTGAACCAGCCCTACCTTTCCACGCCTCTTTCTATGCTTCTTCCCACACCTCTTCTTTCCGTGTTTGCAACGCTTGTGCCCGTGCCCGTGCCCGTGGCCATGCCCGTGCCCATGGCCGTGCCCGTGACCGTGGCCGTGACCGTGGCCGTGACCGTGACCATGACCATGACCGTGACCATGCCCATGACATTGGCCGTGCCCGTGCCCGTGACATTGGCCGTGCCCGTGCCCGTGACCATGACCGTGGCCCTGACCTCCTTGACAACACCCACAGCTAGGTGGTCCACATCCAGGAGCCATCCCATGCCCTGGACCTGTTTGACATCCTGGAGCAGGAGGACAGACTGGAGGGGGGATGCAGCTTGGAGGAACTTGTGGGGAGCACCTGTTCCCTACGTCACACACGGGGATATCAAAACGTTTGGGCACTGAACACCAAAAATGAGACATAGGACAATGATTGCGAACCTGAAAAAGTTACCTCGATTCTGCCCAAACATCTTGCAGTTGTAGATCTGTAAGGCAATGTTAGAGAATTTATAAACTGGAGTTAACTTTTTGTTGTTGTTGTTGTTGACTTTCTCATAGCTGAATCTGAGTGGACACAAGTGCTTTTCCTTCATGGATAAGAGCAAACTAGTCAAACAGGTTGAAAAGCTACAAAGATGTTGTCTGACACATAATATCATCATGTGTGTGAAGTTAAACAAAATGATAGCATCCCGGCTTATGCAGTTTTGATAGGTTTTTGCAGATCCCAATGGACTTCACACTCATAATGCCTCTCCTATCAAAGCCTCCATATCAAACAGGTTTTATAGCTTCAGAAAAAAAAAAAAAAAGATACAAAACAAACAAAACAAAAAAAAAAAACCCCAAACCAAACCAAAACAGACAAAAACAAAAAACAAAGAACAAAGCAAGAGCAGAATGTCCAATCAAATCTTTTGAAAGAATGTGGTTGTCCCTCATACCTTGTGCATTCATGAAGCTAATGTTACCTCTAAAGCAGCAGCAAGATCCCTATTGTTCTGTTTGTGCTGCATGTTCTGTCTTTCAAACTGTCTCAAACAGTGTCCCAACATCCCAAAAAAATGTCATACACCATATGGACAGTTATAAAACAACAGTATGGACTCACAGACGGTGACATATCTGCTCTGCAATGTCCAAAATAAAATAATAATTGTAAAAAATTGTATGTAAAGTAAGTAAGTGCAGGCTAAGAAGTTTGCATACTTACTGAAAGCCGAATGTCCCTCAGTGCCCAGTTCTGGCCGTGGTGCTAGTTATAGGCATCAGACCACACCTACACAATCTTCAACCAATGGCCTCAGATCAGTCACAAGACAGAGACGGTGTATGGGTGTGGTGTGAGGTAGTGAATGCTTGGTCATTTTTAAATTAAATACACACCAAGGACATGTTTTGTGAAAGCTTTTTTGCATTTTCATGTTTTTTTTTTTTTTTTAAATTTTGAATCTTGAATTACATTCACCAAACAGTGTCATTTAAAGCACAGTGAACACAAGCAAAGTACATTATTTTCCTAATGTTTGTCTTTCATATATTCATAACAGACTGTTTCAGTCCCATACCTCAGTGTGTTTACAGCGTTTCACTAAAAGACTGAACATCGATTTATTCTTTATCAGTACAACAAACCATGAACTGAATTACTGCAGGGCTGTTATTAGTAGAGCAGATTCATTGAAGGTTTGGCAGAAGGTAAAATGACTTGTCTGCACAAATGAAATGGTGGTTTTTTAAGATAACTGATAAATGCACTGGGGTTGCCCATATAAATCTAAGTTGTTATCAGCGTGAGTATGTGTGTGGGTGTGCGTCGGGGAGGGGGGAAGGGGGTGGATTTTGCATTATGACTAATCAAACAGGAATGGTTTGGCGGTTCTTGACATTTAGAAAGAAGAACTGAGGAAGAAGTGCAGAGGGTCGAAGGAATGATAAAAAAAAAACAGCATTAGCAGTCATGCTTCCTCAACCTCCTCAGTTCTGCATGGACGAGAGAGAGAGAGAGAGAGAGAGAGAGAGAGAGAATGCCTTTGCACAATTACCAAAACCCTCACAAAAACAACAGCAACCCCCCCCCCCCCCCCCCCCCCGGCCTCCAACCCCCACCCCCGCAAAGGGCTTTGTGCGTTTCTTTCCTTGTGGGTCACACTGACGTGTCTTTGGAGGTGAAGTAATACTCACCTGACCGTATTTTCCATTGCAAAGTCAACAATTCCCTGTGCTCCATGCTTTACCTGCGAATGTGTGTTTCTCAGCGGTAATATGTGGGTGTATTTTAGGTGTGATATATGGATTTACACAATCCTAGATAATCCCGTTGCCCCTCTCTGTGAAGTCATCAACAGACTCTACTTCATTTTACCACCTGCTGACAGCTTTGACATTTATCAGTCAACTGCTTCAAAACTGCACGTCTGTTCTACGTTGACCCAACCCGTGGACTGGCTGAGGTGTGGAGGTTTTCTGATTCGGCAGATAGCAGAGGGTGACATGTCAGTGTGACTTCACCGCTGCTTCACGCGAAACGTCAGCAGCCCGAGCGGCTGTCATCGTGAAAGGTCCAACAAATCTGTCCCAACACGCTTTTTCGAACTCCCCGAGACCTCTCCTTTTCTTTCCCTCCTTTCTTCCTTCCCTAGCCATGACTGTTGAAACAGCGGTTGACTGGGCTTGCCCTGCATTTCTGTACTTGGCACAAAGCATCGTGGGATATGATTTTCTATTCATTTCTGAGGACACACACCTGTATTGACATACTGAATTTACACAATCCATATTACTTGTCTACTGTAGTGTTGTATCTTTTACCCTGGCAGACACCTGTAGAGCAATTCATTCTCATGACAGCTGGAATGTCCACACTCGATAGTTTACAGTTAGAGAGAATGAAGAGGATTGACGAAGCCCTGTAACAATCACGTTCTGTGTCTCCTACGCATTTCTGAAGAGGGGCCACGCCAATACTAACATTTCAGTTCCCCCAAGCGCTCCTACAAGTTCCATTCAGATTGCTCAAGAACTCCAGGGTTCCTGGAAAAAGTGTTTGGACAACTGAATATGAGGTAAGAGGTGAAAGGTTTCACAAAATCGTTCAGTTTTACTGGAGGGTGGATTCAAACATTATTTGCCAAATAACCACTCAGATCATGACAAACATACGAAATGATTTATTTGATCCCGTTCAAAATCTATTTGAATTACAAAAGACAAGCAAGATTTAAAAAAAAACAAAAAAAAAAAAAAGTACAGTTAAGTAAAACAGTGCTTCTTTCTACACCAGCAATGTACTATACATTATGTCTATGACTACAGATTACACGTGGCAAGGCACATGTTAACATATCAGTTCTACACCTCCGATAGCAGCATGTAGGTTTGTATCAGAAAGCAACGTTTCTTCAGCAGGTCGTGAGGAATTTCTTCAGCGTTCTCCAACAGCGAAATATTTCTTGAATGTCTCAGAGCTTCACTTTGCCTGCCAGTGGACTGGAGGGGTAGAGCCGTAGGAACCGGCCCAGAGCCCACACGGGAAACACGTTCCTGTACGAGGTATAGCTGATGGCACAGCTCTTATTGAAGACGCCGGAGATGTTCTCCTGCAGATGTGGAACAGCAATCACAGAAATCAAAACAGAACTTCCTTACTGGGTTCACATTTACAATCTAGACTCAGTCTAGATTTCTTTTTTAAGATTTCTAGATTTAAATAAATTAAATTGCAGTGGTGCATCAGAAATTAATCACTGCATGGTCTATTTCGTCTTTCTTTATTTTATGAACAATAAACAATCAGCATTTTGGCCCCTCGGAGCCTCTGTGTGTGGGAGAGTGTCAGTCGATGGAGCATCAGAGAAATGCGAGCTTTGATTGGTGGAGGAGAGACAAACAGATCAAAGCAGAACTCACCTGTGGCCAGTCTCCGTTGGGAAGCTGCTTGTCAATCAAGAGCTGAATCCCCCGCTCTATGACTTTGCTATCAGGGTATCTGAGAAAAGAGACACAGAGAAGGGTCTGGTCAGGCTCTATCTACCGCATCGCTAAGAGTCATCTTAAACATCCAGGGTGATTGTGTAACTACTGCACATTGACTAAAGTCATAGAGGGTGCAATCCCTGCGGAACAACTTCCCACCCGTTTAGATGACTGAACAAGCTTTGGATTTTTTTTTTTTTTTAATTTGCGTTTTCTACTGGGAAGGGCCTAAAAGAAAGGATGACTTCCCAAAGGTCAAAACTCTGCTGTTTGAAGATTACAAGACGATTACAACGCATGCTGTAAATACCTCATGAACAGTACTGTCTATAATTCATTTTCATCATATAATCACTATCATTGACAGTAACGCATCACTGAGGCTAATATGAGAATGTTTTGTGAGCAATATCACAAACTTATGAGGACCACATAATTATAGTAATATGGGGCCCTGGTAAGGGTGGTGGTGTTGGTTTGTGCTGATAGGAGGTGTTGGGTGGTATAGATGGTTAATGGTGACAGGTGGTGTTGAGTGGTGGTCTTAATGCTGACAGGTAGTGGTGCTGATTTGTGCTGACAGGTGTCGGGTGGTGTTGACGGTTAGTTGTGACAGGTGGTGTTGAGTGGTGGTGTTGATCTTTCATGCTGACAGGTGGTGTTGGGTGGTGCTGATGGTTTGTGCTGACAGGTGGTGTTGAGTGGTAGTGTTGATGTTTAACGCTGACAGGTGGTTTTGGGTGGTGTTGATGGTTAGTTCTGAGAGGTGGTGTTGGGTTGTAGTGTTGATGGTTTGTGCTGACAGGTGGTGTTGAGTGGTAGTGTTGATGTTTAATGCTGACAGGTGGTGTTGGACGGTGTTGATGTTTAACGCTGACAGGTGGTTTTGGGTGGTGTCGACGGTCAGTTCTGAGAGATGGTGTTGGGCGGTGTTGATGGTTAGCCCTGACAGGCTGTGGCGAGCAGTGTCGATGTTACCTGACGGTCATTAATCCCAGTAAAGCCCAACACGTGTTGTGGATCTGGGAGTTCTGGCTCTGGATGTAGCGGCGCTGCTCACATGACTCAAAGTCCTCCCCCCACCCTCCGTCCTCCATCTGCTTCGCCAGCAGGAAGTCACAGGCACGCTGCACCTCCACGCACGCTGATCTGCACAGAGGTGGAGTCATATCTCCCGGTTACCATCTCACCGTGTTTTCAGTGGCGTGAATCGGCGGATGCCAACAAACCAACGCGCTTAGCTTATCGCTACGTTACGCCAGCGGTTTTCAGCGTTTGTATTAAACGTGCCACGGTGTGAGGACATACCCGTTTTTAAAGGCGTGACCCATACAGGCAAATGCTTCCAATCCGAACCAGATTCCATAAGTGAAACACACTCCCCAAGACCTGTTTAACAACATAAAGACAATGGCTACTTCAATACGCATTTAAACATGTAAAAAGTGTAGCGTTATGACACGGGCCGAGCGAATAAAGCCGTTCGTTAAATTGAAACGTAGCACAGCGTTCAAATAAACGAGATCTCCAGCTCACCCTTCCCATGATCCATCGGGCCTCTGCACTCTTCTGCAGTACTCTAGACCCACCTTCAGCGTCGACCTGGCCAATCACACGACACGACACGACACAAAGTCAACTGCTGTCATGCTGTTTCATCTGCAGCAGGCAAAGAACTATAAGGACCAGCGTCCAAAAAAAAGAGTGTGTGTTAAACCTACCTGATCTCCTCTGGCCGGTGCTGTGGGAATTCACGATGGAAGTGCTGGAGGGCCTGCATCACGGCCGAAGTGCACTCCACGTACGTGTAATCAATCATGATGTCACCTGCAGAGAGACAGAGAGCGTTCAAAATATTAAAAATCTAAAAAAAAAAAGATATTAACAGATGACCAAATGAAACGTGCCATGAAAGGTTCACTTCCCCAAAAGAAAAAAAAAAAAAAAAACCAAACCTCTTCCTCTTGAGTAAGAGTCTAATTATTATTCACGTCTTTAAAGCAAGGAAAAAGAGAAGCTCACCGAAGACTTCGGAAGGGTTCAGCAGCTCAAGCAATCTCCCTCCTCGCTTGGTCTCGTACGTGGCAAATCCACCATCGGCGTTTCTCATGCTTAACAACTGCAACATTGAGACATTTCATAGAAACGTCATACAGAAAATCACACAAACTCAAAAAACCAACAGAAAAAATCAGTCTAATATGAATCATGAATGAGACGCCTCTAACTGAATCAAATTATCACATTAGAGTGGTCCCTTGTTAAAAATGTGTTGTGTTTGAAGTTCAGTCTCAGAGCAAAGACAACAGTTCGCTCTATGGACACACTCCGGGTGGGAGATGCACATCTTCTCTGAATGACATGAGTGAGATTTACGTGCGATGTGATGTTCTCACCACGTTGACAGCGTCATAGAGTCTCTCTTTGGGAACATGCTCCGTGATGAAACGACACTGTTCCTGCAGTAACATCACAGACTTCAGCCCCTCAGCTGTGCAATCCGCCACAATCCAGCCACAGTCCCGTGTGCTGAAGGGAAACCCCCCCTGAATTACACACACACACACACACACACACACACACATACACACATACACACACACACACACGCACACACACACACACACACACACACACATACACACACACACACACACACACACACACACACACGCGCGCACACACACACACACATACACACACAAACGCGCACACACGCACACACATACACACACAGAGAATACAGGAGACGAATTAGTTTAATATACAGTTTCAGAATATTGTTCACTTACTGTGCTCAGTAATAATAATAATACTTTATTTGTACAGCGCTTTTCATTGCTTTTACATATCAGCAGAAAGAAAATAACAATAATAATGATAATAATAAAAAGTAATGAAATAAATAAAATGGTAGTAAATAGACCACACAATAAAAAAGCAAGGATAAACCACACAATTCAAGGGACAAGTATGAGTTAGGGGAGTGATTTACCTTGTTCATTTGCCTGTAATACTTCTCATACTCTGGAGGGTTGTCTTTAATCTAGATAAATGAAAGAAAGAAAGAAAAAAAAAGACCGGTTCAGTTTCTATGGCAATCCATAACACAACGCTCTGCCGCCCACCCATGCTTATTTTTTTTAAGCCGTGTAAAGGTCGTTTGGTGCAAAGCCAGGGGAATTTCACGCTCTGACTTTGGAGAAGAAATGGAATACTCCCTTAAAAAATGTCACTTTACAACATTTTTATTTTCACAGAAGCACTCCCACCTGGGTGAGATTAAGGAACTCGTGTGCGTGTCGGAGGCATTCTGTAAACCCAGGGTTGTCTTGTGCCCCTGCCTGAAAGACCCCACAGAGAAGATTTCAGTCAGACACGTAAACCGGGACAAGAGCACCACAGTCTTCAATACACTGTCAATGATGCACGGTTTCATTAGAAAACATTACCACACAAAAATTACCTCGAGGAAAGCCTGCACCGCGAAGGCAGTGTCCCACAGCTGAGATCCATTGGTTCCCTAGGTAACAGCAGAGATAAAACTTCATCAAAAGCAATCACATGACCACAGGATGAGAGAAAACGCCAATACTCACACACGACTCTGAGAATTATGACTCATAGACCCCAGGGTGTTGTCGTAAAACAATAAAAACACTGCCCTTCATAAAGGTGAAACTCACCTGCATCTTCATACCATCCAGCCCAATCCTGAGAGAGGACAGAAAAAAACGATTTATGATGTATGACAGGGTCACAATTTCAAAGTAAAACGATGTTTTGCTCCTTAATCTAAGGACGTTCATCTATAAAATCACATCATCACATCATCTGTGAAAGTGCTTGGACGAGGTGGAAAAGACGTGAGACGAGGCTGCGACGAGAGCTTCCTGACAGTATTAATCATTTGCTCTGTGTGTGTCTTTAGTGCTCACTGACCAGAGGTAATCTGGGATCCTGGAGACGTGCTTCTGAAAGTCTGGAGAGGATGGGCCCTCGACGTGCCAGCGAACCAGCATGTTAATGGTTTTAGAAATCTGAGGACAAAATCAGAGGGTGCTGACTTTTATTCCCTCCAGGGTCCCATCGGCAAATATTAGGTGGCATTTGCATATTCACACAGAGTCAAAAACAGGGGTGAAATGGTTTGGGGCAGCACACATTTATGTTACTATGTTACCAGGGATATATAGTATTTTAATGGCTCGCTAGCCTTTTAGTGACACACCAATCCCACAGCAGTGCTGCGAAATCTCAGATAATCTCATCAGATTGAACTCGACACGGAATGTAAACAGAGAACGGGAGGGAGCTGAGGCACGCAAGACGAACAAACAGAGAGAAGTTCTCTCACCGGCCCGATGCTGATGCACTTTGTGAAGCGGTCGTCTGCTTTGATGTGATCGTAGAGCTCCTTCACCGCTCTCTCTCTCAGCATCGTGCTGTGGTGAGCCTCGTACATGTTCAGAACCACTGAGAAAACAAGACAGGTTTCATACAGCTCAGAGAGCCTGCTGCACTGAGTTTATTAGTTAGGAATTCTGAACTAATAGTTTTTTGGGTTTTTTTAAAAAACATTTTTTCATGTTTTTTTATAGATGACAATTACTCACTGTAGGCAACAGTCAGTAATGTGCTGTGGGGTGTGTACAGGTCACAAGCTGCGACGTTATTCCTTTGCGCTGGCCAATTTATCGATGAATAATCTTGGACGTAAAGCTCCTGCGACGTTACACACAGGTACATGTATAAGTTATCACAAACGGGTTAGAGCACCAAAACAAAAGGAGGGCGATTCCCTTCGCGAAACTCTCTCGTCAAAGCTCCGGAGAGCCCAATGTCGCCCTCTGCTGGTGAAAACATGTAAGCGCACCTGTCTCAAACTGAGCACCAGTGGGTCCTCTTGGGCTGCGAGCCTGACGGCATAGCAGTAGCTCATGGGGAGATAGACCTGTCGACAGTGGCACCACAGGGTGGAGGGATGTGCCGGCACCCAGGCGGGAAACAGCCTGTTTGGATTTAACACGAAAATGTCAACATTCCTGTTACGAATGAGGAGCCGCTAGTCTGTTTTGAGAATGAGGAGAGGAATTACACGCACCACATCTCCGGAAAAAGAGTGTTCATCCCTTCCCAACTGTACACGTTCAGAATAGCCAACCAGAACTTCCCCCAGGATGGGATCCCTACAGCACCTCCTGTGGGGTTACGGAGAGTAAAACAGGCATGTGCCAACCAGACCTTTTGTGTGTAGCACAACTTAATGCACATTTCACTATGTTACCGTCTTGATGAAGCACACGTACGAACCTTTGCTGTGGAGGTTGTTCCTCGCTCGCACCATGTCTGGGTCGTCCGGCCCGACCCCCAGAATCCTGAGGGAGGTGTAGCTGAGGGCTGTGCCGAAAACAGTCGACTTGTCTTCGATGTGCCTGCCAGGGGAAAAAACGGAAACTTCAACCAAATGTGTCCGGTTATCACACTTCAGAGGCTTGTGAAATAAAGACACAACTGAGACAGTGCTGGGGGGCTGTACTACCTAATGCCAATTTGTTTTGAATGAGTGTGAGACATCTTTGCAAACTGTTGCACGCTCTCGTACCGAGTCTAAAACATCATTCCACCCGTCTGTAATGAACGTGCACTAGGACCATATGGAAAACACTCAGAACGTGACAGGCCACAGTAGATGGAGTTAACTCCTACTCACAGGCCCCATCCTCCGTCAGGCAGCTGCACTGAGCGTAAGTACCGCACCATCTCCTTCTTCCACGCCTCCGGCAGGGGGATCTTCGCGACGTGGCAGGTTATAAGAAGCCCTGGCAATCATCACACGAAGACAGATAAATATGTGCATATACACACACTAACTGCGCGTTCACTGGCCGCTTCACTCCAAACAGCTATATCTTGTGGGTCGTGGGACATATTTAAGCATTAACACTGCCTGAGCGTATATTCTGCGTAATCAAGTCGTAAGCTATAGTACTAAATGCCATTTTAGGTTGAACAGTGGAAAATAACAAAGAGATTTGCGAGAATGTGGAAAAAATGTATTGATCTGTTGTAACTTTTAGATCTTTCTGTAACCTTTATATAATCAAGAGAATCTGTCACTGTTTGACCTGTCTGTAACCTCTGGTGAGAGTTAGACAAGTGAAACTGTTGAACGGATGTCGGGCCGCGACCATCTGTCACAGTCTGAAATTACTTCTGTATTAAAAATAAAACTGTATGTGAGACATTGGGGAAGTTATTGAGAGAAAGTTGTGTGGAAATGGGACATCTGCTCTTGCGACCCAAGGTGCCTGCAGAATAAGGAAGATCAGGGCTTGTTCAGGGGGGAGGCATTTCGGGTCGACTCTACAGTTTTCCTTCAAGAACATGTCGTGTGGCAGAGTTCAAAAAGTTAGACAGCCTAGCCCCTCCCCTCCCACATCACACTACCTCAACAAGATTTATTTTCTTCTGCCTCATTCTATATAAACCATGTGTTTCTTTTTCTGAATCAGAGAACTGCATACTCTAGAGTGCACTGCATTTCTACTCAGAGGTGCACTTCTCCTGTGCTCCATGTAATGAAAGACTGATTCGTCCATCACATCTGAAGTTTGCTGTCTCTGAGACCTAGCAACTCTCCATGAGGAGACTCCAAATTTCCCTCAGAGGGTACACTTTGTTGGTATACAGTTATAGACTAAGTGATTATGACCAACCTGTTACCATGCACAGTTTGAGCGAGTCATCCTTTTGGCCTCTGTCATTGGTCAGTTTATGACAACAGGACTGTGTGGTTGGCTAGATATTTTGGGGTGTCAGACCATGCACCAGCATGACAGCTACCATATCACTACTCCATCAGTGTCACTGCTGTGTTTCACATGGTGTGCCGTTCAAAGAATATCTGACAGACAGGACCTGGACCACTGATGAGCAGGGTAGAATGTGACAGACAGATTGCACTTGCCATGTGGAACATATGTTGTTTGCAGTGTCTGCTCTCCTCACAATTGATTCCCATTTAAATGTTACATTTGTCTTACTTTTTGTTTATTTACATATTTAGTTATTACCGGGAAGCAAAAAGAGGGGTCCGCCGTAGTCCCCGGCCCAGTGTCCGTCCTCAGCCTGAAGCTGGCTGTAGAATTCCATTCCCTTTCTAGCAGCTTCCACTGCAGTCTGGGCAGGTGCAGACGCGGCAATATACTCGCTCTAGAAAGAGAGGGACACACACGGGACCAATTCAGTCAAAAGTCATTCTGAGAATGGCTCGAGAGGTCTCTGCCGATTCAGTTTTCAATAGAATTAACTGCCAATCACAAAAAAAACTTTTTTAGTAACTGAAAGAGGTGTTTGTGTACAAACAGAATGTACCACAAACCACAAACACACATCACACTGGTTTAGTGTTTCCTCAGCTACACTGAGAATGGATTTTACAATGACCAGTAGCACGCAGTAGCCTACTGCGTGTATCTATCATCGCTCTGCATTATGTTTGTTTGCCTGTCTGACGCTTTCGTAATTAATGTTTACCGTGTCCAGACCCAGGGAATGGGCCTCCAGCATGGACTGGGGCCTGTCCACCGTGTCTCCATCTTCCAGGTAGCACCAAGCCTGTCTGCCCTCCACATTACTCAGCCTCCAGCGACGCAGGTCCGTCACCGGGTCTGTCTTGTAGGGTCCGCCCCTTCTCCGCAAGCATCTAAAATGCACAGTACAGAAAGCCATGCAAAAGCCCCTCAGTTTTAAACTTAGTCATTCACCAGAGACAGAATGCAACCTTTCGTTTATTTATTGTTTGTTTGTTTTGTTTGTACAACAGTCTAGATTGGAGTCTCGAGTACACACAGAGTGGTTGTTGACAACTGATTTACAAAGTGATATGATTTTCTTCAACTGTTAGATGATTATTATTTAAATACACAGGGTTTATCTATTCACAGCGGACTCTCGGTTAAAACTGATAATGTGACTACCGCCAGGTATATGGTCGTGCTCTCAATGAAGTTTCAACATGAATAGTGCCGTAAATTGACGCATAGACGCTTGTGCATCACAAATTTTCCGAGAGGTCAAGTGAAATACAGACCGAGCTGATGATACTGAAAGAATACTACCAACAGAAAAAACTATTACAATAGTTTACTTACGTTCCGTCTGTCATCATCCAATGTAATGTACCTGTCCCGAAAACTGTAATCAAATTATGTCAAATTCAGTCAAGGCGATACCCATGCTCGGACCACTATTACCTATGGTCTGGATAATGTAGTTCTTTAAAGCGAGCCATTCAATTTTAAAGTCCTTATCGTTAGCCAATAAGACTACGCTTCACACAAATCTAAGTGGTGCCTTTCGAGTGCCTGGTGGCATGGAGAGATATGACCAGAGAAGTCAGCAACCAATCACAACTCAGATGGGTGGCGAAAGGGGCGTGGTATTTAAATGATGCATCAGGCATTACTCTTTTGCCTACATGTCAACTAGAAACCCGTAAAAACACTACACAATAACACGAACAGTGCCCAAATAAAGTTACGAAAATTAACTTTCATACAAAACGTTTTATTTTGTCACAAATATAAACATTAAGATATTTAAAATCAACTTTATTTCTTTTTCAAAAAGGCCATGTAATAAATACAGGTCGTCATTTCATGCAGATGTTCAAAACAATACATTTCATTCAAACGAAAGCAATAAACATCCCATTTTGTTCAAAAGATGTGACCAGTTTGGAATATCATGATATACTGAGTTTTTGTAAAAACTTTACTCTGTCATGTGTGATCAGACAAGATCCTTTCAACAAAGCTATCATAGGAAACAAACTTACAAAAAGTCACATCTTTTCGCAAAAGCAGTGAATGCAAAATTAAACGCACGCACGCACGCGCACACACGCACACACAGTCATTCAAGCCTAAATCTTTTTGATCAAGACCAAATCAAAATCCCCCCCTTGAGAGAAGAGGAGAGACATTTGAGTCACTGCTAAATTGGACCGTCCCTCAGTCTTCAACGATGTCCAATAGGCTGCTGAGTTTAAGGCAGCATGCCAGCTCCTCCTCTCGATTGGCTGAGATCAGCCTATCAAGGTCCTTCAGACGTTTCGCAATGGACACAGGTGCTCCTCTCAACAGCAAACTACTGCTCGCGCTTTCGACGAGCTCGTCGTTACGGACTTCCTGGATAAAACAGAGAAGAGAAAGACTTTGCGTTACGAAAAAATATCAACACAGCTAGAGAAACATTAAAACACTCTTACATAAACTTCTGTGGCTTTCTCCATCTCCCACCCTGAGTGATAACTTGTCTAATGAGGCGTGATGAGGTGAACGCTCTGGGAGACGCACTGTTTGGTGACTCCTCGGTGCCGTTACCTGTCTGAGGGAGGCGGACGCCGCAGGGCTCCTCTGAGACGTTGTGAGAATCTCAGGCACGGAGAGGAGAGTGGAGGGGAGGAAGAGAGGCATGGAGAGGGAGGTCAGGGGGTCGACATCCAACCAGCGCTGCAGCTGCTCCTCGAACCTGAAGACACAGCAGTGACGACAGACTGTGAGATGGTTTTTCACCACGGCAGTGCCAGAGTGGGAACCCACGGGGTCTTCACAGACCCCCACGATCAGACAGGGTGATGGGTAAATGAAACAGGTCTGACGTCTTAATCAAAATTAGGACCCAAAAGTTCTTTGATGTTCTAGAAACATCAAACCTTTTAGATGTACATTAGTCACAGCACACCAAGTGACACGGAACAGAGTGGAGGGTTAGAAAAATGGAGGCACTCATGGACAGATTCCCGGGAGTGCACCAGCAACTGAGCATGGAATTTCGATGATGTGCAAGGAAGGAAAGAAAAAAACCCCGTCAAACAGACCTCTTGCTTTCAGCCTTCTCCTGCTGGATGCCAGAGAGCACACGGTGTGGGAGGAGCTCCTGGGGGGAGGGGGTGTGGGTGATGTCCAGCACAGAGGCAGACTCCTCCTCTGTCCTCATCAGGCTCTGGAACAGCCTCTGTCTGGGAAAACGCCGCGCCAGCACGGGCGTCTGCCTCGGCGTGTCTCTGCGTCGCGGGAGACAAGTTCCAGGTTTTTGGTTTTTCTTTTAGGTCTGAATCTAGCAGTGTGGTTCTGTCTTGATGAGATGTCCTTTAACCGGAGCTTTGGATACTCACCCCTGCGCCTTCTCCTCCCGTTTCTCCTGGTGCGTGCGTTTCACAGCCTCTATCCAGCTGACTGGGGGCTGGAACCTCTTCAGACTGTCTTTGTGGAAGTATACCAGAATCTCACCGTCATCAGTGAGAGCATCTAGAGTACGGACACACACACACACACGCGCGCACACACACACGCACACAGACACACACAGACACAGACACACACACACAGACACACACACATGCGCACACACACGCACACACACACGCGCACGCACACACGCGCGCACACACACACACACACAGAGGCATCATGTTAGATCGGTACACACTTAGCTGTGAATGAAACAAAATGGCTTCTTCCCCTGCTGAGTCTCCATAGTAAGAGGGCAATTCAACATTTGGCATCACACCGCTATTGTGTGTGTGGGTTTGTTTTTTCTTTTGGACAATCCTGCCACATTTTGCCATATCCCTTACCATCTGCCATAGGATATTCTGGAAGCTTCCAGTCCCTCAGCCGATGATCGACGCAGAGAACCACAATGTCGTCCCAGGGGATCTGGAAAAAAGTGGGTCCTTCTTTTTCATCATCATCATCATCATCATCATCCTCGCTTCCTAGAGGCACGCAACGGGAGCGCACCCTCTCCAGAAGGTTCTCCAGGCGTGACATGAGGAGGGGTTGGGTCCGGGGTGACGTGGGGATCTGGGAGACATACTGAAATATGGAGGCACGCAAAAAGCTCCAGGCAGCTTTTGGATAAAAAGAGAGAAGAGGAACCCGAGAAACCATCAGTACATGTGTAGGACTCTACGCAAAACCTCTCTACTTTCAAAAGAAACCTTGGCTGTCATGGTTCGTGCACTCCGAGGCAAAAAGGACAGGAACAATATTCACTCCTCTGACGCACAAACAGGGAAACACTAGTCAGATTCATATTTCCTACAATCATTCATGTCTAGACGGGCAGGGAGCAAACTGATACATAGTGACAAAGACATCAGATGCAAATGGGAGACACCTACCATGGACCGGAGGGAGGTCCCAGACAGGGAGCTGTAGGCTGAGGACAGTTCTCCTCAGCCAGGCCAGGTGCTGGGGGGAGTTCCACTCCAGATGAGGCACCAGGTCTCTGGTCTCAGACACGGAGAACTCAGAGGGGGGCCAGGAGAGGCCAGAGAGATGTTCGGAAGACACTAGGTTGGCCAGAAAACTCAGGACGCTGTTATAGAGCTCTATAATGGGCGCGGGATCTTGGCTCGGCAGCCTGGCGCCGGCCCGGTTCTGCTTGTCGTGGTACAGTCTGGAACTGAACTCCTGACACAGGCCGGACTCCACAAACTGGACCAGCGTCTGAGAGGTCAGGACAGAGGGAGCAGGACAGCGGGAAACCAGCCACCGCACTGCATCACTGACCTGGGACAGGACCAAGGGGGAGAGGATAAGAAAAAAAACGCACCGAACACCTTATTAGACTGACCTGTGATCAGTGAAGATGCTTTGTGGCTGAGAACATAACAATTGTGTGTGAAAAGCATGTGATTCGAGTTCATGTTTTCACAATCTTATCTCTTATCTATCTTTGGTTATTTGTCTGGTATTGTCTGAAATTGTAACTTAAAATCTTGTTACTGTAATGGTATCTTAAAGTCTGCAATACTGAGTTCTCCTCTGAAACACCCCTCTAGGTGAACGTTTTGATTGATGCAGGCATTTTCCGTGGAAAGGAAAGAGAAAAGGCTTAGTGAAGGAGGTGGGAGGGGCAAAACAGACCTGCTCAGATCCTTGCATGTCATTGGTGGTTTCAGGGATCCGTATGAAGGTGTATTCGGAGATAAGTCCGTCCTCAACCAGCATCTTCAACCTCAGACCTACCACAGGTGAGAAGACGACTCGTTACAATCACGTCTTTCACGACATCACCAGATCCATTTAACCACTATAATAAATAACACAAAATGATCTCTCATGCGCACACACATGCATGCTCATACACACACACACACAATCTCACACACTCACACAATCTCACACACTCACAAGATGTGCCAATTATACATTAAGTTACTGTATATTAACATATCTTATTATATATTATATATTGAGCCATTCTGCTCTCTGTCATATGTATACTTTCATATACCTTCCTCCAGCGTCTGATCGCTGGCTGTGCCCTCAGACTGGACGGGCACGATGACGGCCAGGGGCAGCGGGCAGTGGAAGCCACTGGCCTGCTGGACCTGTTTAAGCTGGAGGAGGGCAGACAGCAGGGGCACGTCCTCTTCCTGACCCTGGCATCCCTGGCCCGCGCTGAACAGAGCGGGCAGCATTATCACCAGGGCGCTGGTGCCCAGCAACTCCTTCTGCTCCTCCAGCTGGCACTGCTGCTCCTCACTGAGCGGACCGTGGGCCACCTGGACACAGGTGTGTGGTTCAGAAATGTTTCTTTTCAATAATACCACCCAGGTCATTTCCTATCTGAATATCTAAACGAATAAGACCCAACTGCAAGCCAAAACATCAGTCAAAAATCATTTGGGATCACAAACGGGAAGGCGACTCCGAAACGTGAACTCTAGAACTTTCTGGTTGAACGGCTTTCAGGGAGAACGTTCGAGCGTTCAAGGTCACCTTTACGCAGACGTGAACTTTGTGAGTCCTGTTTCCAACGTCTCTCAGGCCGTTACTCATGGACAAGGTTTGTAATTTCCCCTCCGGGTCTTTCTCGCCGTCTTCCATCCTTTCCTCTCCACCCAACTTAGCCTCCAACCAGGCCGTCAAAACCCTGCCAGACAAAAGAAGCCAGAGTCGCTCTCTGTAACTGTCACGCCGGCGTACTGAGAGACTCAACGGGTGAAACATCATCCAGAAACGCTTTACCTGTTGACAATACTTGTATCGCTCTCTTGATTGCTGGGTAAAAGCAGGGCAGCTTTCCAGAAGATTCTCTCTGGAGGACAGGGAAAACTCTCTGCCACGAGGGACGGGAGGTCAAGGGGCGACCACACACGCTCGCTGAGGAACACGCAGAATGACCGTGAACCACAAATAAAAGTTTTTGGTTTTTTTTTAAACGGAATTATTTAGTTCTGTTACATCGCACTCATTTCAAAGTCTCACCTCAGCAGTTTACTGTAGAAGAAGTGCACTTTCATCTGGTGGACAGCCTCCTGTCTCATTTTCAGTAACCTAGGTTACGCAGAGAGTCAGAGACAGAATCAGTTTGGACCTGAGCCGTGTTCTTAGTCATTACAGACACTCAACACATACAGATAGGAACACTGAGACTGGGGAGGGGAGGGGCGGGTGTGTGGAGAGGTTTATTACCTCGTACAGGACACGGTCATGAGGCCAGCGTTTCCCAGATGGACCAGTCCTTTTGCCAGGAGTTCCAGAGAGGGGCAGGTAGGAGCACTGGGGGCAAAGGCTTTGACTTTGAACCGCGGGTCAACACAGCACGGAGCAGCCGGAAAACCACGCATCTGCCTCTTCAGCTGTCTGCGCACTGCTACCACGTCACGCCACCTAGAAGACACGCACACGCACACGCACATACAGAGTTAAGTCTGAGCGGCGCATCACACACACGCATACAATAGTACATATGGGGGGAAAAAAAAGACAAGCACACTGCTGCACCTCTTCAGGAAGCGTCGGATGCGTCGTAATTCCACATCCAGGACCTCCTGGGCTATCTGAGTAATCTCCATGCTTAGAGCCTCCTCAATCAGACTGTCACACTCCTCCTCAGAACAACGCGCAATACACGCTGCCTTCTCCTCCAGTGCCTGCCTGATCAAGCATAACACGACAGATTAACACAGCTGCTTAACACAGTCACCAAACACAACAGCCTCATGGAGTCTTCATTCATCATTTGCTGTTCTGACCAAAGGCAGCAGCGGCTTTAAGCACCAGGCGCTGCTGGAAAGACAGCTGTGACGTACTGTATCTCAGCGCCGGCTGTCTCCTTGATGCTCTCTAGGAGAACTTCTTCACTGATCTCAGAACAGAGATCTTCACTGAAGCGGTTCAGGAAGGCCTCACGCTCCTGTTTACGTCTGAAATAAAACACGGTAAAGCAATACAGACTCTGAATACAGACTCCACCATCTCAACTGGCCGCGTGAAACCAAAGTTTTCAACTTAGACTGTTGTCTTGGAGCTTAGAGAATTCACGTTTATTGAGTGCACCACACGTAAACAAAAAATAAACTTGGCAATGATATTATTTCCCCAGAAACTTGTTGAATACCAGGACATTTCTAATGATATGAGCTGAAATAACCAACTACAAATCCCAGCAGCCTAATCACCCATGACACGCTGAAGAGAGAGGACTGAGTTAAAATGACCAATACAGTACCTGGCTTCTTCCATCTTGCGTTTCTCCTCAGCAATTCTGTTCTTCTCAGCTTCGATCTCTGCTGTGGACACCTCTCTCAGCATCTGACCCAGAACTTCACTCACTATCGCCTCCAGCTGGCTGCCGCTCTCACTGCAACCAGAGAACATCTTCAGAAAAGTGCCAACACACACACACTTGTGCCATATGACGGGGTATTAAACTACAGGCACAGTAATCATGTGGTAATACTTCAGAAACCGAAACTAAACTGAGAGAAAAGCATAATTATTTTTGTTTTTAACAACAATACATTTTCAGTGGTTCCACTATTTTGGAGCAGGTTAAGTTTCACGAACAACGAGTGCACGACTGGCCGTTTTCATTATGGCTTTCTCGCTCTGTGCTCTTCATAGACACATGCTTTCACTGTGACTGACAGGCCCTAACAGCGCGGCGGTGTATCAGTAGCTGGTCTTACCTGAGCGCGGTGGAGACATATTCTGCTCCAGCGGTGGCCACCTCCTTAATCTCGGGTAGAATCACCTCGTCCACGACCGAGTCCACCTCTGCCATTATATCCTGCAAAAGAGAAAGTGCCACAGTCACTGGAAGGCAGCAAATATTCAACCAAAGGCTGAGCAGAGGACAAAGGAGATAAAGGATTTTTTTTACTGAAGTGACAACACTGTCAAAGAAGAACAGATTTGAGTAAAACAGTTTAGAGTGCATGTGACAGTTGTGACAGTGTCCTTCACAGGGAAGAAAAGAAGAAGGGTTTGAACGCTGGTCCGTCCTGCCCGAGTCTCACCTCGTCTGAGTAGACGGGCTCGGGTTTGGGAGGGGGGGTCGGGAGTTTGGCGGGCTGGAATGGGAGCACTGCGTCTGGGGGCAGGGATGTCGTCGCCGAGTGACCCATCGCCACGGCTCCCTCTGCGTCTGCAGCGTTCACAGGCTGCACTGTGGCAAGCGCTTCAGCAGTGGTCTTCCCCTCCTGCCTCTGTGCAAAGGTTTGAGCTGCGAAAAACAAACAAACAAACAAAAAACAACCCAAAAAGCCAAATAAGCAGGAGCAAGTAAACAGAGATCATTCCCAACGGTAAAACGAACACAAAGTCTTTTCAGCCTGGTGCTCTTTTACTTCACAAGGTCAACCCAAGGACAGGGGACTCCGCCCTTGGCGGTAACCCCGCTGCTGTCCGCTGCCCGTGACCTTCACTTACCCTTCAGAGCAGAGGGAGGCTCCAGAGAAATCTCTTCTCCTCTGTACCTGTGCTGAGAGTCAAAGCTACAGACAGGGGTGTGGTGTGGCGGATTGGGCAGCGGCCCTCCGTTCACCACCTCTCCAATCAGCACAGTCCGTTTCTTCTCTATGGTAACAGACTTCCTCTCAGGCATGGAAAGCTCTGGCTCCTGATAGGCTGTTCTGCTCAGCTCCACCATGCTAGACCAATCAGACAGGCCAACATATGCCGTGAGTCAGTGACACACTTCGACAAACTGGTCAAAACCGGACAGCTCTGCATTAGGGCCTTTTAATGGATATACTGGTCTAAGGTGACTAAGTCAGTCTTAGACCAGTTAATTAGACCAGACTTAGACTATATTACTTTATAAACAGAGACATATTCCTAACGCTATAGGGAAGACATGACATAGTGGATTTCAAAATTAAATTTAACACGGTCCTTGTGAATGTTGTTAAATATACTTCATACTGAATTCCATTAACTGAGACGCATTTGTCGGACATTAATACGCAAGTTTTCCCAGATGAAGATGAAAAGAGAGGAGACTGATATCGTTCTTTCCCAGATGAAGAGAGCGCAGACTGACTGACCCATCGGTGACGTTGAGACCGTACTGCTGGACGAAGTCGGAGGCCTCGCTGGCGTTCCGGAACATTAGCATCCTGACCACGTCCTCGATAGGGAAGGCAGTGGACCTCTGGGAACCCACGGTGTATGCTATGTTCAGGGCCCTCAGCGCCTCACGTCTCACCTGGATACACACACATGCGCACATCCACACACACGCACGTACACGCACACACACGCGTCCACACACACACACGTCCACACACGCACGCACACACGCACGCACAAACACATATGACAAAGAACAGAAATTAAAAGAGAAAATGAGATAACTGAGGAGAAATCAGAGGTCTGATATTCTTGGACCACGCGGTGAGCTAAAAGGTCAGGGACTGGTGTGTTTCAGAGTTAGGGATGTTGCCACTGTAAAAGACAAGCGTGTTTTACCTGATTGAAGTATCTGTGGAGGATACAGCTGGCCAGATAAGAGGCAGAGTTGACCAGTTTGAAGAACCTGACAAAGTTGTTGCTGTTGAGAGCGGCAAAGGCCTGAACGGCGAACTTCACTTCCGGAGAGTTCCGCACCTCTTCGCGAAACTGCTGCACCTCACTAGGTGAAAAGACAAACCCCGCGTTCGGTAACTGTTCACAAACCCAACACGCTGACTAGATTCCTTAACATAGCACAAAAGCCCGTAAGCGAGGGCCTGTGCCATTTTCGCGTGTCTCATCATCATTTCACAAAATACTCACAACAAACAAATAATAAAACAAAAACTGAATTACATCCACGAGGAAAAAGCCACGTATGAAAGAGGAGGCGACATCACAACTACTTTCATCCTAAAAAACGAGTGCTCTAAACGTTTGCGGTCGGGACAGACACGAAGGTGTCCGACTTTTAAAGACCAGAGGGCGTGGCAGGCTTTGCATTCTCCTCGTCAGCTTTCAAAAGAGACACTTAAGTGACCGACGTGAATGGCGTTCGCCTGTGTCACTCTGTTTTCAGCGTTATCGTCTGTGCATGATGCCAACGCGTCACAAACGAACTGCAGTACCTTTCCATTCAACTCTATGACAGAGTCATTATTCCGGGGCGCATACTAATTCAGCGACTCACCGCAGAATATCCCCGTCGTTCAGTTTGAGCAGCACGCTGTACTGGCGAAACTCTGCCTCGTGGGAGCAGTACACCCCCCTGGTGGCCAGGTCCTGGTACATCTCCTTCAGGCTCTGGAGGCATTTGGTCATGTTCTCGTTGTTGATCTTGGCGTCGAACGACATCATCGGCTCTTGGCACAGGTGGTGGGCGCAGTGGATGTGGAAGCGCATGCATTTCTCGATCAGCGACACGGTCACCGGGTCACACAAGTGCTGCTGGGTAATATCCTGAGGGGTCACGAATTAAAAAAACGTCAAAAAGCGTTTGGGTGGAAGGGTGCAGCTCTGGACCGGACACACATACAGATTAAAATAAGCAGAGAGTGCTGACCTTGCGAATGCCTCTGGTTCTGTTCCAGACAAAGTCGTACCAGTCACGGTAGTTTCCCTCTCCTTGGTCCATGATCTGGGTGACCAGGTAGTCCATGGTCATACTCAACACAGGAAGTGGTCTGAGCTCATGAGGGAGGGGCTCTTCCTGGTCAGCTGATGATCTGCTGTATTCTTTAATGGCAGCACAGTGGTCCACCTAAAAAACAAACAAACAAAACAAAAGTAATAAGGTTCCCAAGTTTAGATCAAACCCCTCCCCCCCCATTTCTACATGCATAAGACAAATGTACGGTTGTGAAAGTCTTGATGTGAGCAAGCAATTCAGAGAGGACACTGTATAGCCATCAAAACACTTCAAAAGTCATCAGGTGTCCAGACTCATTTTTTCAAAAGAACAGAAACACTGAGAGATGACAACTTCACTGATAATTCTGGAGGACCAGGATTGTATCCTGTTGTATCCACATACTGTATGGTAAAGAGGCCAGGGAGGAACCAACCTTCTCTGTGTCTGGGACGAGCTCGAAGGTGCTGAGCTGGTTACGTGTCTCCCTCATGTACCGTTCTTTCTCTGGACACATATCAGGACATGTCCCCACAAACACTTTGGACAAGTCCAGGTCTGTCCTTTTTGGCCGACCTGTGGGTGGGGTTTGAGACATGTCCTCAGTTTCTCCTCGTACAAAGCCTTCACATCCTAAAGCCCATTTTTACTGATAGATCATACACACATTAATTACGACTGTTCATTATGATTGACAGATGCCATGCACAGGTGACTGCCCTTGGCGTTTTAGGCCTACAGTGGTACAGTTCTAAGCAGTGACTTTCTGAGCTGAAGGCTCTGGACAGCCGTACCTTGCCGTAAGATCTTATCTCTCATCTCGAGGAGGCGATACTTCTCCTCTGACGTCTCAGCCACCTGACCAATCAGAGGGAGGAGGGAGGAGGGCAGGCTGGTCACCGGGCGGTCTGAACTCTGACCCTCAGCACCCGAATGCTGCTGCGGGTCACTATCAAACTGCAGCGTTTTGGCTATGGTAGGTTTTTTGATTGGAGAGCTGTCACACACACACACACACAAAAAATCCCGAATTACATATTAAGCGGTGATAAACACAACTAAGGCTTTCACATGACATGGAATCACACATTTTGATGACTCATCCTGAATTCACTTTAATTAAAGAAAAAAAACCAAACCAACCAACACTGACATGTGTCATAAGTTTCTGAGTGAACCACTGAGGAGTGCAGTCACACTTACCCTTTGCTGAGGGAGACGGTGCTGCTCACGGCCGAAGACCTGGACGGTGGGTTCCGTAGAGGAGAGGACATGAGGGGTCCCGGCCGGGCGTCCGACGTCTCGCTCACTCTGGCGTTCCCCTCGGGACGTCTCGCAGCTTTATCTCCAGGGCCTGAGAAGACAAACGAGGATGAACCAGGGCTTTCGTATCACTGGACAGGTACCACTGCTAATCGCCGGACAGGTACCACTGATAATGCCTCATTAAAACATTACAGTACGGGGTATCGCTGGATAGGTACCACTGATAATGCCTCATTAAAACATTACAGCACGGGGTATCGCTGGACAGGTACCACTGATAATGCCTCATTAAAACATTACAGTACGGGGTATCGCCGGACAGGTACCACTGATAATGCAACATCAACATCAATATCCTCCCCGAAGTGGCATGCTCATTCAACACTGAATGTACTTATTAAAAAAAAAGAACTGTTCATAAAAACTGAAACATTCACTCACTCTGTTTCTTTCTATGCCAAAATATTTGAATTTCATGTCTGTGAAAATTCTTCCCCCTCTTTTTGGCTTTGGAAGCAGAGGCCTGGAACAGAGCAAGTTACACACGAGTATTTCTTGATCTTTTCATCACAACACGTCCTTGTAAACTTCACAACAACCTAAACAAATGAAAGGCTCGGAGGTCCTCGACTACGAGCGGACGAGCATTACAACAGTAAAGAAATTCCACTCACGTGGTCTTGGAAATGCACGATGGCAAGATCCTTCTTGGGCCTGCACAACACCTTGCAGACTTTCCCAAATTTACTAAAGTGTTCGGTGATGATATCCTTCGTGTTGAGATCTGCTGGGATATTCTTGCACTGGACTGCGGTGGAATCAGACGGAGAGAGGCCGCCCAGACTGTCAGTGCTCACAGTGCGCTGGCTACGTCTGATGGGAGACTTTTCCTCAGGAGCTACAAGGAAGGTCGATAAAGACCAAGACAAGGTGACTTTAACCTCCATACAACACATGCACTGAACATACCGAGCAGCTGCTATTCTGACCACAGTAATTACAATAAGAACGTGGGGGAAGTATGTGCAGTCGAACAAACTCACTGGATTTTTCTGTGCTATCCAGAGTAGCTACTGCTGGAGCAGGGGCCCTGGTAGCAGTGCCAGCCACATCAGACACTGGGACTGGAGGATCTGGTCTCTCAGGCTGGCTCCAGTCTGGTGGACTCTCTGCCTCTTTTGCATGCTCCCTGTTGGTCTGGTTGGCGGCTGATTTCATGAGGCCACTCAGCACACTCCTGAACACTCCACCGCCGGCGGCAGGATGCATCCTCAGAAGGGGGCGTTTGGGCGGGTGTCTCGGAGCCTCCGCTCCTCCTCCTCCTCCTCCTCCCTGCGTATTCTCTGCTTTCACAGCTTTCGCTTGACTGGCTGCCGGATCTGCCGACTCCTCCTTACGTTTCATTCCTTTCCCCAGACTCCCAAAAGACCCCGCCGCGCCCGCGCTCTCCTGATCGGCACCTCTCTCCGCTGGGATCTGCGAGGCTTCCGGTTTGCTTGCAAAACCAGACTTGGAGGCACTGGGTGCGAAGTTGAAGGAGAAGGGAGTCACTGGTTCAGAGGATGGTTTAGAAACGGTGCTAGTGCTGCTGGAAGGATTCGCAGGCTGGGAGAAGGTGAACTGGAGACTGCTGCTGCTGTTAGAGGTTGTTTCGGTTTTTTGCAGACAGGCGCCAGAGGCTGAAATCGATGGAGCTGCAGCTGGCTGAGAAAAACTAAAGTCCATAACTGCGCTGATGCCTTCACGGACAGACGGTTGATTCCTTGGCCTACGGACACTGACGCTCGTCTTGGTGGAACTGAAAGTCACAGAAGCAGGTGCAGGCTGGGGATTGGTCGGTTCCGGACTGGCATTAAATATGGGTTTAAACAGAGCCTCGTTCGCCGGTTTGAAGTTTGTTGTTGTCCCAAAGCTCTGGCTACTGACCGCGGTACTAAACAAACCACTGGGCTGGGAAGGTGCCGGCTGCTGGGCGAAAGACGAAACGTTCGAGCCAAAAGATTGACCTGCCCCACTGGAACTGGATGGCCCCTGGGATGTACTGGTAGAGAGGCCGAAACCTGTCGCTTGCTGCCTAAAAGCAGTAGGCTGGCTGAATGTAGCGTTGGGTGCAAATCCGTGTGCAGATCCAAACGTTGGCTGAGAGGTGGCAAAAGATGGCGGACCCCTCAACTCCATCGCCGGTGCTCCAAAGGCAGAAGTTTGAGTCATGGAGGGAAAAGTGGAGGATTGTCCAGATCCCTGTGGTAAGCCATCGCTCTGACCAAAAGATGGTTTCTGCCCAAACGACGAAGCTTGTCCAAACACAGAAGTCTGCCCTGAAGGCGGGCCAAACCCAGACGGCTGACTAAAAGCAGAGGGCTGGCTGAACGTAGGTGTCGCCGCAAATCCAACGTTCTGCGTAGGGGTATTGGAGTCCTGTTGGCCGAAGGACTGAAAGATGCCGGTACTCTGATTATTACTATTAGGGGCCTGGAACGCACTTTGCGGTGTACCAAAGATATGAGATGGATTCATCGTCAACAGGGTGGATCAAATGCTAACGACGAAATTCAAGGACACGAGTTGGCTCGTGTGAAAAATGTATACTGAAAAATACTTTCTCCTGGGGTGAACGCGGACACGTCTATTTGCATGTCTGAATACAGATAAACCTAAACAATGCTGCTTACGCGAAGTTTTCCATCCATGATGAAGACAGTAAGCAAGACGCTTGAACAGTCCGTCTGCTGAAAAATGAGACCAGAAGAAAATTATTACTGAAGAGTGAGTTATCTCATAAAAGAATCTAGAGATAAATGTAGCGACACACGGAGCCTATATTTGTATCTAAAATGAGTAATTATTATCGCCGTATATGCAGTCAACAAGGCTGGCAGTCAAGTTAACGAGCTTGTTTGGCTGAATTACCATACATCGAATAACGTAGTGTTTGATCACACATCCAGGGTACATTAGCTAAGTTAGCTAGCAGGGAAGCCTACATGCTAGCTGGCTACCAGTAGGCCACTTAGAGAATTCTATGCTAAACGAGTGGCAGGTCATTTACTAAGCGGCAACACCTTTTGCAAATAACCTAACTGCCGTTGGTGCGGGAAGTAAGGAGAATTAAGTTCACACACGTCTGCACTTACCGATCCATGTCGTCTTAGTTTGTTACTTCGCTAAAAAAAACTCGCAGCTCTAGGTTTCTCACTGAACAGTTGTTTTCATAGCTGCTTGCACTGTGCAACGAGTGACGCATTCGAAAGACGGCCGCGAAAACAAAGATATACCAAAATAAAAGACTGAGGAAATACTGCCGACAATGAAGCCTGGCGAAAATGTAATAAAATAAAATCATGATAACAAATGCTAACCCAAGTATTTTTTAAATCTATCTGTATACAAAATGAATGTAAATTTGCATATATCGAAAATAAATAGAAGAAATCCAAAATAATTGCAATTTCCATGAATGTATCAAACGGCATGATTGTATTTAACAGTGTGAAATTAAACCATTCATTCTTTTGTTTTGAACCCTCCCCCCTCCGTCCCCCCATTCACTTTCAATCGCTCCTTAAAGCCCCTTTCATTTTTTCAATCTTTTATATTGAAAATTATTCGTTTCAGCGGAAATTCTCATGTCACTCAGGGCAAGCTTTTTTTTTTTTTTTAATTTGTGATTGGTCAGACTTGCTTCATTTAATTCGTTATGTATCAAGTGATTGTTTTAAAAATACCAGGCTAAGAAAAAATGTAAAAAAAAAAAGCAATGTGTTATAATCTCCGGAACCATAGGTGGTAGTAATGCTCCTTTTTTTCGTACGTGTTGCTTGTCAGGGATCTCGACGTCGGAGAAGAAGATAGTTCATACATTTATACCGCTGAGTGAAAGATGTCCGGCCTGTCCCACATGCCGGTTTGATCATTTTAACGTATGGAATTGATCTCTTTTGCACTTTGAACAGTGGTTTACGTCCTTATAGTTACGCCTTTCAAATACCTGATGAGTTTCTGGTTTGTATAAGGAGACGTTCATTAGAGCGTATAGCGTTGTGGATGTGCACGAGACAGTGACCCTACGAAGCGTGAACATCTACCTCTACTGACATTCGGTAGATGTCAGTAGTACAGTAGTTCTGTTTTCGACTTAGCGCAGTTTCATCATGGGTGTTCTCCTGCGTAACTTACAGAATGTAGTGCCGCTTAGACGCGCGAGGCTCCGCAAAGATGTTGAGACGTTAAGGCACATTTTGGGTATTCAGAAGTTCGATTTGGGTTTAATCTGCGTGGACAACGCTAGGATTCAACGTATCAACAACGTTTACAGGAAGAAAAACGTTCCAACAGATGTACTCTCATTTCCTTTCTACGAGGTGAGCACTGCACGTTGTTAAATTCAGCACTGATATACAGATCTCAAAACATTCTGCGTGTCTGAGAAATTTGAATTTAGTTGGTAATATACGTGTTTCTTTTTTTTAAGGACCTAAGACCTGGAAAACTTCCCTGTAGTATGCATAGAGATGACTTTAACTTAGGTGATATCTTCTTAGGAGTTGAATATATAATGCAACAGTGTCAACAGACAGATCAGGACTTCAATGGAACATTAACAGTTAAGTGTTTTTCTCAAGTTCTAAAGCATATAAATGTTTCGTGACAGTTTATTTTACGAAAGCGTTTAACGTTCATTAGGTCAGTGTGCCTAACAACTAATCCTTGATGACACTCAGGTTGTCACTGCGCATGGAATCTGTCACTTACTTGGGTACAGACATGACACGGCGGAAGAGTGGAATGAGGTATTGACTTTTGTGAAGTGCAACTTGTAAAGATCTTTATACGTTTTACATGTAAATTACACTGCCACAATACATTCGCCCAAACAAAGCAAATATTCCAATTCTAAGAAAATGATCTGTTCAAGCTTTGGATTTAAATGTAGACCAATGTGATTTCTTTCGCCATTTTGTTGTTAGATGCTACGGAAGGAAAGTTACATCTTGAGCGAGTTCAACAGACTAACGGGCAGTCATCTGGAGCCCCTCACAAAGAAATGCACACGAGACGTGTGACAGAAATCTGAGAGTTCAGAGATGGACAACTTTTTGGACTAGGCAGTTTACTGCTGACCCAGGGTGAATGATGAACCAATTATATAATCACACAACAAACAAACCAGAACACTGTACATATTTTAATTCAAAACATAAACACACGATTCATTTCGTTTTTCACAAACGGGTTTTATTTTAAAATGCACTTTAGGAAGGCAAATACTGGGTACTATGGAATTAATGAAAGCTTGTTCCACCGTTTTTGAAAACTGTTCTTGAAACATCATTAACACAGTTCGTTATGAAACCCATTGTCTGCATTAATGCAATCAGATGACCAGATCAGAGCAAGCAGGAGAAAGAAAAAAAAACAAAAAAAACCCCAGAAACAGAAAATGACATTACTGTGAATTAAGTCTGAAGGTGGAGTTACTGGCCATGTTTAGACAACAGATTGAAAAGTGGAATATGTAAAGCAACTTTGACTGGGGAACATTTAAGAGAAAGTTCCTAAAATAAATAGTTATGTTAATTGACTTCACAGGGAGGTAAAGTTACACAGGGGTAAATGTCAAATCTTCAGCATCTGAGAGACAGCATTCTACACAGAATGGTTGTGCAAACATCCACAAAGTAAAGCTCTGTAAAGGGGAAAAACAGAAAAATAAAACCAAAAAAACGGAAAACAAGTGACGCTTTTAAGGAAGGAGCCTGTGGTAATATGACACAGTAACAAAATGAGCCCCGACAATATCATTAGCCTGTTTGATTCTCTTTATAAAATATGAGTTGAACAGCAAAACAGAGTCTTTAAGTAAAGCCTTGGAACTGAACTGGAACAACCGCCCCACCCCCAGTGCCTTCATCGCTATAGGACATACATAAAAAAAAGCCAACTGGCAAAATGAATATTGCACCTCATTTTCAGCTTAATATCAAACAAGATATTTAGGCTCCATATACATATTTATCCCTTACTCAAACACATACAAGAATAGATCTTTATTTGTTAGAAGGAAATTATTATTTGAAACAAAAATTTACATACAGTCAAAGGGGAAAGGCGAGAGAGAGAGAGAGAGAGAGAGAGACAGAGAGAGAGAGAGAGAGAGAGAGAGAGAGAGAGAGAGACACAGGTTCAAGAAGGAGACGCAGTCAGTCACTGGCTGTAAACTTCTTGATGCATGAAAGCATATGCCTGACAGTGTCAACGGACATGTATCAAAGGCCATATTTAGCAAACGGAAAGGAAAGATCTCAACTCGAGGGGGGGGGGATAACAGCTGATTTCTTTTAGGGTATTAGTTTTTATCTGTTTTTATTTATATGATATAAACTCAATCAACTGTTTGTCCACCCCCCCCCCCCTCCTCCACCTCCCCCGCAGTATAAACTTTATTATAATAATTCCTACACGTACAGATGGGATTATTTACGTGTGACATGTGTGTTCAGAGCAGAGGGAAGAGAGAGGGATGGGGGAGAGAAAAGTGCCTGAAGTAGACGAGTGTGGACGGTGATCAGTAGTCTTTGAAAAGAAAAGAAAAGAAAAAACCAAAAAAAACCAAAAGGCTTGTCACTCTTACACGTGGGGCTGGGAGCCGTTTCACGCCCGTCTACGGCGATCCGTCCCATTTATCCGCGCCGCGAGCAGCCTCCGGGTCCGGCTGCGCTCCCTTACAGAGGCTGCAGGACTGTCCGGCCCATGTCGCCGCTGACCCCTGACCTCTCCTGCTCCGACAGCTCCTCAAACACATCCCTGATGGAAGAGGGAGAAAGGTCCGAACAACCATTCAGTAACGTATGACAGCTACACGAGGTTTCCGTTCTTGAGGGGAACCTTCTAGAGACGTGACAAAATGTGCCGCGGATCATTTTTTTGCATCCACGTATTATCTATCGAATAAAGTCATGCACTTGAAACGACAGATGTGTGACATCACTATGAGTCACTGAGTTGCTGTGTTGACATTACAAATTGAGAACCACTGCATAAACCTAAACTGTAAAAGTGGCATTTTGGACAGCGTGTATCTACTGTAACTAATTTGTAATCTGTAACTAATCCTGCTCCGTGACAGGAAGCACTGCTGCTCTCCTCAGCAGTCCCAACTCCTTATGATGTCACGCCATGTCTGTGCCCCCTGTCTCCCCTTCTCCATTTACTACTGACGCTTTGATAATACACTTCATGACTAATATGATCAGAGCAGCAGATGCCTAACTGCCTGAAAACAGAAACCCTGCTACGACTACATCAGTAGAGCGACTGTTAAAAATGTGTGTTGGTCATGTCTTATCATCTCTTAACGGCGTGGGCGTGAAACGGAACGAGCTGTTTCAGTGAGACTAGCTTGGAGAGGCGTTCGTCTGAGGACTGACTTGTGCATGTAGAAGAAAATGTATCCGCTGCGGTCTCGATCCCTCTGCACCGTGGATTCCTGTGTTCGCGACACGTCCAGATCGTTGTATGTGAGCCAGGACTGCTTCTTCATGTCGTATACATCACTAATGTAGTGCCCTGAGAGAGAGAGCAGCAGCAGCAGAGAAAACACTAACGTTTACCTCAGTCACAGAAACAGGCCTGACAGCGTAAAGGGGGAGTGACACTTTGAATCAGCCAAATAAAAATCCCATAACAAAAATCCCCCTCTTTCCTGTACCTGATGAGGAGGTGCTGCCGATGTGACTGACCACACTGATGAGCCTGAAGGAGTTAGGCCGTTCTCCACTCTGAGGGAGGTCAACAAGGGAAAGGGGGGGGGGGGGGGGGGGGTTTACTGTGGTTACTGCTTTATCGTTAACGTGACACAACCACAGTGTGAAGGGACTGGGCGTCGGGAACCGTACCTCAGCGTTTCTCTTCAGCTCCTCAGCCTCCGCCTCGCTGTATTCCATGTCCAGGACGTCCTCGTTCCCAGAGTCCTCGTCAGCGCACTGCAGCTCAGGCAACGAGTTATTAAACTCTGAGAAAGACAAGGAATCGGCCCATTTAAAATAATAACACCACCATCACCACCACAACAATACTCAACAGACTCGTATAGCTTGATGGTTTAAAAAAAGAGAAACAATCCACCCCGGGCCAAAGGGATCTGCGTGAAGACTGACTGGGCCGGGGTGAGGAAGGGTTTCAGTACCTTGCAGGCTGAGTTCTGTGGCTCTCTTCAGGTCGTCATCCTCCTTCATCTCTCTGGCCTCCTGTGAGACAGAGACACGGAGTTCAAGACATGTCACAATCCCGTCAGAGCACTCCGTGTTCTCTGTCGGCACGCTGTCACAACAACGCTGACCGTCCTAAAGCCCGCTCATACACTCACAGGGCCATCTCATGCTTCAGCCGTGTCTCTCTGCCAGACTGGGACAGATTACATAAGGGCAGGAAAGACCCTGAGACCTGCCGCACGGTCTGGATACGCTACGAGAAAGCGCTGGCGCCGTAAAATACGATCATTGAGGAAAATATTTACGTTACGATTTAAAGGAATCTGTGTGTCTGCCTTTGGTTAGAATCACCATGCCAATCCCCTAATCACCACCTCAAATCACTCATTTTTATTTGCCAAAACAAACATCGAAAAGGTCTCTATGATAATGCTGATAGATTACAGTGTATCTGGAGGCACATGAACATCTTTCGAGGTCGATTTTTAAATACAGTTCATCAGTATCACCCTTTATGGTATCTATTCATGTGTTAACTTTGATTGTGCAACGACTTCTGTTAGAATTCAGCCGTAAGACATTTGGTGATTCAGTGTTGATTTCAGATGAAGGCTGAAGGTCTGTCTGTAGAGGGGCAGAAGAGTGTTACTCATTTAAACTCTAGTCTCACATGTTCCTGTAGACTCTGGGCCAGGGCCTGCTGCAGCTCCTGCTCCTCACGCTCCTGCTCCAGGCTGTACTGCTGCACCCAGTCCAGCTCTCCCTGCACCCCCTCAGGAGTCTGGTTCTCCTTATTCTCATCCATCGTCAAGTCCAGAGAGTCCAGAACATCTGTGCATGTAACGCACGTTCAGTTCAGACCCACATTCAGACAACCAGTGCTCTAGCATAGTGACAATGAAATAATCTACAGAGTGTGTACAAAAGAGTTTACAGGATCGTTGCCTGACAACAGAAACCCAATTATGGGATGTCAGACGACTACTAGTGATTCAAGCTCGCTCCTCAGAAGTAATATCACAAAACGGCATTCATCTCCATGGTAACGCGGCCCAAACTCACTCGACTCACCGGCGGGCTGTTTGTCTCCTTCCAAGAGGTCAAGCTGGTGGGAGAGGTCCTCCCCGTCCGTGTCTCCGAACCCGGTGTCGGGACTGCTGGTGGGCTCGTTCTCGGGGGTGACGGGGAGAGTGGCGTCGTGGCGACTCATCTCCAGCACGGCGGCCAGCATCTCGTCGTCGTTAATGATCAGGTTGAAGTCGGACTGCTCGGCCTGGGGGTTCTGCTGAGGCTGGAAGAGGAGAGACCAGAAAAAAAAAGCCCAGTGAACCTCTTCGTTTTAACCCTAATCCACAGGCATCAGTCACTGACTGCACTCAGTACACTCACACACAACCACAACAAGCAGACACTTATCTTTAGGATCATCAAATTCAATCAGAGGCATTTAAGGTTCAATTTTTGCTTTCATGGTTTTTGGTTTAACCCATGATAAACATGAGGATCTTTGATCAGCCGAGCTGCCCGGGCTGATCTGTGACCAGCTGTGACTAAATGCCATAGGCTTTATTTGACGGTGTTTGTGAGGACTACGTGTTTTAACTAAAAAAAACACAACCCGAGGGCCCACCTCCTCTGGCCTGTCCTCGTCTGGCTGACATTCACTCAACCGATGTTTCCGACAGATCTTCCTGCTCAGCTCCTCTTCGCTGTCTGAGTCGCCCAAAATGCAGCTCGAACTCTCAGGCTTTAAAGAGCCTTTCCTGTGAACCAGAACATATCAGAGAAGTTCTCACCACATATACTCTGCATAGCAAGACTGCAAGACTGAACAGATCTCCTTTAAATATATTTATATATAGACACACATATATATGTAAACTCTACATTATGTGTAGAATTAGTAGTGAATAAGTGAGTCGTGAGAGAAGGAAGTTTGCTAACCGAAGTGTGGTCGAGTTGACGGACTGTGACGTCTTCAGCGTTCTGGACCTGAAACGTGACACAGTACATCTGTTGGCATGGATACCGTGCGGCATGCTGATAACTCACTGCAGCTATCTGGCTGTGTTACCCCCCCCACCCCAAACGAGCCGAGACTCAAATCCTCTCTCGCGACTGAATCAATGAGAAATATCAACAGGTGGTGCTAAAGACATCCCATTTTGGTTGAGACACACACACACAAGCATACAAGTACAGTGCCTAATACACCATCAAAGCCTTACGTGTCTTTAGACCTGAGCTTCGAGAGAGCCTATACTTCACTACTCTGACTGATTAAACCCCAATAATGAGACTTGGCTCTGATCAAGCTGAAGTCTATGAAATACATGATAATGATAATAATAATGATGATAATAATAATAATAATACATGACTCTATCAGTGCTCAGTGTTGACTTACAGTGCTGCGTTTGCGCTCCAGCCCAGGCTGAGGGGGGGTCGTGTGGACTCGGTGCAGTGTGAGTGCAGGGTGAGGTATTTGGGGATCACGACTTGTTGGCCCAGCTTGCTGTTGAGGGAGAGCTGTGCGTTGTAACTGTACCGTTTCAGGTGGAGAATCAGCACTCTGGGGGTGGGGGGTGGAGAAAAGACTGTCAAAAGGCTGAACTTACGGATGGTAAACACACAAGTGCACAAAAACCTCAAACCGTTGAGAAAAAGACCAGCGTGACCTGAAACGGTCGCGGTCTTTACCTGGGGAGTCGGCTGAATTTGTGTGTCACAGTTGCTGCTTTTCCATTGCACTTTTCACAAGAGTACTCGATTTCCTCCATCTGAACAGACAGGAAAGAAAAGATCATTTCCTTTATCTCTCACTCTTAAAAAAAAGTATCCAGTGATGTAATGACACACACACTGCTCATATCTTTTACTGCCGGCACACACACACACACACACACATAAAACAAACAAAACCAGAGCACAGTTTATTATTACACAGGGCTATGGGGGCCTGTTAGTGCTAAAACACAGCCTGATTGCATGGAGAAGCACGGGGGCGTGCGTACCCTAAAGAAGAGGTCCAGGGAGTCCTGTATGGACCTCAGAGGGAGATTTTTCTTCCTGCGAGGTAGATCGATAGACAGGTCGTTGAACTGCTCTTTCTTGGTGACCACTTCGCCACAGCTGAAAGGACAGAAAAAAAAACACACACTGGACTCAAGACAAATTCATAATGACATTTACAAAGGAAACCGGCCCAAAAACTACACATCACAAACGACAACGCAGACCAAGCATCCCGACGATCAGCGCTAGGAAGAGCCTCCCTGCAACAGCCCGACTGACCACGCGTCACACCTCAAGGCATAAAGATCTCTGACCGCCTGTTCCTGACCTTCCAGATGTAAAACCACTAACTCTACAGACAGAGCAATATCTGTACTGCTCATGTCCACCGATGCCCTGCCATTAGAGTAGCCACGCCCTTTTCAGGTCCTTTCATACCCGAGGCCTGACTGTGGCTCACGGGGGATACCAGTGACTCACCTCTTACAGGTGATGGTGTGCTGCACCTCAAACTCCATGTTGACCACCACCGGGCAGGTGTAGATGCGGGAAGTGTCCGTCTCCTCGGCCAGCCTGGAGCCCTGGGGCTCGTCCCAGCTCGACGGCTCGTTCTTCCAACTCTTATTCACCTTCTCCACGTCCTCCTTCAGCTGGTCCAGACACTGGCTCAGAAACTCATGGGCATCCTGGAGAGAAATACAAAAATCACACACACACAGGTCAATACAGATGCCAGTAACATGGGTGTGGTGATGTGTCATCAGTGACTAGATAAACATGTAAACTCAGTAAAGTGCATGTGTGCCTAACAGTTCACTTTTTTTCTCATTGAGTAAACAGCCTGTCCATCAAGTTAAAAAGCATGTTTTTTTTCTTCCCGTTGGCTTATTTTCTTAACAGACCCTAGCATGCCTGTGCATGAATTACGATAAATGTCAGCTTGGGTTTGAAAGATCTGTTCCGCAGTGTTACAAAACACATTATAACAGAGAAGAGATAATGATTTATAAAACCGCGAGCTGGTACATTAGGCCCTGGTGTGAGAAGAGCATGGATGGTTTTGATTAACGTGCTCTTTCTCAGGCATTCCAGTAGGAAAAGCAGCTTTGCCCTTATCACCAGTACACGGCACACATAATTACTCTGCCTCACAGATACCCCAGTGGTCTTACGTTCTGCATGTAGCCAGAGAAGCGTTCGGCGGTGGACGAGATGGCACTTTTAACCCTCCTCAGCAGATCCTTCTTCACCTCTGGGGAGGAGACGTCCTTCTTGGCTAACAGGTGGGCGAAGCGTCTTAGAACACAGAGACAGGTGTAAGAAAAGGCCGGCAACGACACAGCCGCGTATGGAACCGCGTCTGCTAAAGACACAGAGACGTTCTGCAAACGCACATTAGCCAGCACAGAGAAACCGATAATATCCATTCATCTGTGATAATTAAGAATTCTAAGATTCTTCCCGTAGCTCAAGGTCAGTGGGTCAGTGTGTCTGGGGCTGTAGTACCTGAGTAGGGCATTGCTGGGAACCTTCTTCCACGGGATTCCCTGTTTGAGCAGGTCGTTGGAGAAGGATGGCAGGCTGAACAGTGACTGCAGTATGGCATTCATGTAACACGTGTTTCCCAGGTTGGAAAATCTGTAATTTTGGGGAGGATTAACCACATCGTGACCACGGCAGACAAAACAACAGGAGAGAGAGAGAGAGAGAGGACAAGCGTGAAAGTGAGGGCGGGACGGCGCTCTTACCCCTGCAGAGGAGGCTGTGACTGAGGCAGAGTGGTGGGTCTTGGCTTGTTCCAGCCCCCGTAATCCACAGAGGGGCGCACTTTCTTAAAGGGTGTAGAGTGGTTAGGCAATATCAAGCTCCTTTTGGAGGAAGGTGACTGTGTTGCACTAATAGGCCTGTAATAAACAGTATGTTTTTAATGTAGGAAAAAAAAAACCCACATGTGTGACAGAGCATGAGATGACTCTTATGATTATAATCTTCATGAGTAATTTCACAGAAATGATATCAGTTCTACCATTACAAAGCTAAGAGGAAAAGTGGTTTCGCACCTGTCCAGGAAGGTGTGGCTCGGTGTGTAATCTTTAGTCAGCGTCCTGCTGCCATAGAAAGAGGCAGGTTGGAGAGGAGCAGGAACTAGGGGGGCTGTGCAGTCAGAGAGAGAGAGAGGGGGGGGGGGGGGATTCATTTGGTTAACGAGTTTTCCCCCCTTCTGCTAAACGAGTGCCGCACTGCACTGCAAAAAATTTAACAACCGAGTACAAACACAAACGAAAAAATTATTTCCTGACGCCAACCTGTGTTCCTGTTTTCCTCTGACTGTTTAAGCTTCTCTTTGCAGCTCAGAAGGAACTTTCTAGAAGGTTCTGAGGTGGCCTTGTTGTTGCTGAAAAGAAAAAACCCAAAAACAACAACATTACTCTGTGTCTATGCACACGTCAAGTTACAGACAAAAAGTGAATTTTGTAAATATGCTCTTCGACAAAGTCTATGTTTCGCTCTGTGAAATGAAAAGAAGTAAAAGTATCTCTAAATGAGAAACTATGACAAAACCGATACAGAAAAACGATTTAAAGTGTGTGTCATTTTGGAGGAGGTGAATGAAAAACATGAATATTTTTGGAAGTACTGCTGTAAATATCAGTATAGCAAGAATGCCTGAAAAAAAAAAAACCTGAGATTTTATTTGTAGTTAAAGCACAGGTTGGGATCAGATTGACTTTTTGTGTTTAATCCATGGCCCCTTACACAGATCACCAGACAAGGCAGATGAGCGTGCCTACCTGGACGAGTCGTTCTCCTTGGGGTAATCTTCGCTCAAGTCACTGTCTGAGTTCATCAGCCTTTTTCTCTTCTCACTTCTGTGTAAAAAAAGACAGGCAAGAGTTCAGGCCATTTCACTGGGGCCTCTTTACCGCGGCAATAACACAACATTAAAGCAGTACCAGCTAACTCCACTGTTAAACTGGTGCTTTCTTCCCAGTTCAGCAGTCCAAAGCTATGACTGGTCTCTGAATATCACAGGGAGTGAAGAGACTGTATAGAACATGACAGGGGCCGCCAAAACGCGGAGCGCTCCTGATCCTCCTTACATCTTATTGCATTGGCTGATCATAATGTAAGAAATGTTGTATGTGACAAATGTCAACAGTAACACTTGTCCACAAACACCTGGACAACAAAATATAGATTTAATTTGTCTTAACAGTGGATGGATGGATGGATGGACACAGACAGACGGATAACACACAGAAATCACAAAATGAACAGTCAGGGCCCAGATTATAACACAATATAATAATCCTAATTTCTGCAATTGCTTTCGTCACACTCACTCTATTGTTTTGTGAAAATATGCCTAGTGTACTGGACGCATGTCCAGGGACTGGAAGGACCAAGGCTGAAATTCCCATCATCTCTGTGTGCTTTTGTCAATTTAAAGCAAATGACATTCGCTCCGTCACGCAGAAATGAATCCCTGTGGTTTTGTCACGACATCAAAGGGCAAGGATGAGGTCATATTCCGCTAAACAACGAGAGTCCCCCCAAATATCAGAGTCATTAAATCGCGTCACCTTTGACCTGAAACACCACAGAAGAGAGTAGTAAGAAAACATGCCTACCGATTTTCGGAGAGCCCGCCACGCACGGGAGTGGAGACCACTCGACTGGGACTCCCCAGGGGCTTCCTCGCGACGCCGTCCTCTCTGCTGTCCAAACTCGATCGTCTTGCGACAGTCTGATACAACACCAACGTAAGAAATGAGTTACTAAGACAGGAGATATTCACCAAATTATGTCTTTAGATTATTATTATTATTATTATTTTTTTTTAGAATTTTTTAACAAGCTCTTTAACCTGTTTTTCCGAGGGGGTAAGGCTGGACTCATTCTGAGATGGTCGGTTCCCGAGTACACCACCAAAACTGGCACTACCCTGGTTAGGCTTAAAAACTGAGCAGAGACAGAAACAAACACGGTTCAGTGTTCAGACCGCTTTCCCACCTTTCGTATACTATTACGAGGTCTGACCGTTCAAGGATTTCAACAATAATGATTGGATATTACCTGTCTGTTTCCCCTGTTTCAACATATCAAGGTACTCCTTCATTTTCTTGGCGACCAGAATGGGCATCTTATCTAGGGTGACCACACTGGAGTCCTTCAGGGTCAGTATAACACGGTTGTGACTGTGCATGGGACCCAAAGTCACATTTTTCACATTGTGATTCAGCTGTAATCAGAAGAGGGACAAACAGAACATCTGTGAATTCAAATACATATCTGTTACTTTTATTCTCTCACTAATCTTTGGATATCAAATTGCAAAACAGTTCTGCTCTGTAGGTGCAAACTGATGAATCGAAAGCTTTTTTTTACCCTCCCCCTCTTGAAATCTCTCCTGTGGAAAATAGTTTCAGCTGCCTACATAGACACTGCTTACCTGAAAATTTCTGGGTGCCCCACCACTGTTGAATTTCAGAAGCAGGTTGACTTTGTTGTCCCTCTCGTGAATCTCAAAGATTCCCTCCTTCCATCTGGTGGTACCAACATCCAAGCTGCTGATACGGATGCGCACAGCGCCACCGCTGGACAGCTTTGGCACTGCGACTGCCATGAGAGCTTATTCGGGACTGAAGCGCTCAAAATTTCGGTCTCCGGTAATGCTGAGAAGAACGCACACAAAGACAGAACAACGCATTATAAGCACTACATTCGCACAAATCGTTAACAAACCATATGATAAAATTTACATCGGAAACAACGGACAAGTAAAAATGAACCACGATTTGTCCATGAAACACGACCACTTCACAAGCTACGAAAATTTTATAGTCGCGAAATTTCTCTTCGACAGAGAAAAGACAGTTTGTTTAAGTTCACGAGCGGAACAAAATAAATTGGAAAAAGGGGCAAGAAATGTTTGTCAGTAAAATCAAGAAAAAAATGACAGCCCGATTGAAACGTTCAATGGGCTGTTTAACTCGCAGGACTTTCTTGTGAAAGCAAAAGCGAATATAAGGTTTATACCGGGTCATTTGTTGTTGTTTCAGTTTAGTTAGAACTCAAATTTTGCAAACTGGGTGACTGAAAAAAAAAGGCAGACATGACTAAAAAAATCAAAATCCAATGAATTGACTGTGTCGAAATAGGCAATTACTTTCGGAAACAACCGAAGAACAAAAATGATCAGTACGCCGGCATTCATGAAAGCAAACCCTATGTGTGACATTAACATACGTCGAGATACAATATCAAAACAATTCAGCGCACTTCACAAAAACAGTTTGTCTCACAATCTTCAGTAAGTTCAGTCCCTCAGCGAAAGATAGCACGTTCCAGAGTAGCTGTTACCACAGTAGTGCATAATACGCGTACGAGTTAAGAACACTCAAGTTCATAGTTAGTTTAGTGTTTAAATGCCAAATTACTTCAACAGTGGAAACGCTGTAACGATGCGTTCACTCCTTGTGTCTGACAAGCGACCCTACTACAAGAAACAGGCAATGTAAAGTGTTTATTCTGCTACTTGTATCCATTCAGTACCATCGCTACCAAGCTAAACTGGTTTACAGGCTAGCTTACATTAAGTAAAGTTTTGACATTCAAAAGTAAGTCTAGGTCATGCGACAAAATAACAAAACAGAGTATCGTCAATCCAGAAAGGGATTCATCTCAAAGGCCAGTTAATGAAGACATAAAGTAACTATCAATAAAACAGCGCGACCAATATGGCAAACAGCCGCATCACACGCGGTTTTTAACTTACCAGTCACTTATATAGCGAGCTAACACTCAACCCAGCTGGCCGGCTCACAGGTTAGCACGACTGAAGAGACTTGCAAGCTACATACACAACACTATTCCCATAGAAAGCACCCCAGGTGATGACTGGCATTTTACTCCAATGCTTTAAAATTCTGAGCAGTTTTATTCCTATACAATAAACACCGAGCCCCACTTCATCCTGTTTGAGCCAAGGATGCACGACTAGCATTAGCTACTAAGCTAACAGGTAACCCGCATTAGCTACATTAAGGCCGACGTCGAGGGTTGCTATCCTAGCCACATGCTAAATGACTTGGTGGTTGATTTGCTAATAACTTGGAGAAAAAAACGTCGTCAATATTTATTTACAGAGCAGCAGTTATTTACCTTCAACGGGGCCGTCTCTTCTACAAAAGCCCAGAATTAAAATATAATCTCCAGGTTTCCAGTAACGGGGGTATCAGAATTTTGCCGGCACATACAGTTAGTCCGATGTTATGTTGTTGATAGTATGATCCACGACGTTACATTCAGGCAGTCGATGATGGCGGGAACGTGAAAATTCACAGCGGAAATGGAAAGCGAGAGTACATATTCTTCCCGCGCGAGACTTGTAGTGACACACTTGAGCTCAGCAAGGTCCAGAAGAGCCAGAAAAACATGAACGGAAATGTTGGTTGTCGCCGAATGTGCTGCTACCGGCATTTAGCAGTGTAAATAATGTCATTTCTGCTATGAGAAGGCTAGATAAACAAGTTCATATTTAGTTTTATTGCTGCCATTGAATGATATACGTTCAGCGCTACAGTTTCATAAACCCGTGCTTTATATTACTTTTACTGCGCTAATGCAGATAGCCCGAGAATACATACAGTTTTAATGCCTGCCCACAAATTTCACGTCCGTTCACTAAAGTCTATTTCCTATAAAAAATAACATCGGAATGTATATGATGACGAGCTTTGTATGACTATACGTTTAAATTTCAAAATGTTATTTTTATATTACAGTGTTACGTTGATCCAAGATTTGATTAATGCGATAGCACTGTGTATTGTCACTGCTTGTTATGTGTAAATGGATTTTAATGCCGGTAAGGAAAAACTTTAATATTAATAATACAAAGGAGGGAACGGCGTCTACTTCGTAATGGCTCTAAGAATCACAGGAGGAAAATCATATCATTTATGGACTCTGCTGATTGGACGGAATCAAAGGGATATGATTCCCAGTTTACCTTTTAAGCGACACTGTTTGTGCAACTGAGGAAGTTTGTAATTTAGACAATTACACAGAAACATGTTTTTTTTTTAAAAATTGTTTTTAATACAGATGAATACAGAAAAGCAATTTTCTTCTAAGCATGCACGCTACACATACTGACAGTGTTGAATAAAAGGAATGGATTGTTATTCATGTAAATAGTAGCGCTGTAGCGTTTGCAATTTATGAAAAAAAAAGCATTTATAAACCATACATTGAACAGTAAAAGGAAAACAAAATATCTGAAGCTTGAAACAGCTCTAATCATTATAAAAGAGGAGGACGCTCTTCTCACTGTGAATGATTACACATTGCATTAAACATCTGCACACCTTACAAAGCTCATTTAAGACTCTTTTCAGCTCATTCCTATATGCATACATATAAAATACAGGAATAGGCCATTTATAAAACAAATCTAAATCGTACCATCACACACATATAGGTGTGTGCGTATGTGTGTGTGTGTGTGCTTATTAACCAACGTAGAGTCGTTGTAAAAATGAAACGAAAAGAGGTCACAGTGTTAAGCAGATATCCGTTAAATCACATAGCATTATAGAGAAGGTATGGAGAGGGTCAACGCTGCTGAGAGAACTAACAGGGATTTTGCTGCCTGACAGGAAAACTGGCAAAATGGGAGTGGTGAGGAAGGAAGGCAGAGGACAGGAGGAGGAGGAGGAGGAGGAGGAGGAGGAGAGAGTGACTGTGCATCGCTCCGCAGCAGTGCTGAGGCTGGCTGTGTTTTGCCAGCCTCCCTCCTGGCTCACAGTCAGTGCAGTGTGCTGACCTCCCTGGACACTCCCTACGTCTGAGGCTCCAGACAGCAGCTCAGCTCAGGACAGCGCTCAGACTGGTGAGTGATTCGGTCTGTTTCTCTCTCCACTCTTATGCTCTTTTCTTGCAGTTATACAGCGGATCTAAAGCAATGTTATTACTTGAATGATGTTTTCTGATACAGTCAGCGTTGTCCCAACAGCTAGTGAGTCGATTTAGGATCACATTACAACATGTGGTTGTAGTTTATGACTTGTTTGGAAATTCTTGCACTGCGGTGCAGTGTTTCGGGGTTTTTTTCCCCTCCTGGAACACATGTGCCCTCTCCGTTTCACGAAGTTAAAAGTCTTTGAATGCATTTAAAATTCATTTTTCTTTGGTTTGATGAAAAGAGATGGTAACCATAAAGGTTCAGCAGTGTCCTGAGTTTGTTTATTTGTTGTTCCTGATATGTTTCCTGTTGCTGAGGTACAGGAGAGTGGCTATGTTATGAGGTGTCAGTAACCAAATGATCCGTTCTGTCCTTTGGGAAAATGTCGTAACGGCGTGATCTGGAGTCGGGAAACGTTATGAAGGCACAATCTTGAAACTGTAATTTTATTCTTGCCTCACATGTTCCTACATTAGAACATTTTCCCTGAAAAAAAAATCACTTTTCTCCTCTCATGCCTTTCTGATTGGACATCTCATGGATTACGGCATGGACTTTAAATGTAGCCACAGAAACAAGGTATGCAGGGGATAACCCAGCATAGTAATCACTGCTCTGGTAGAGGAGAGAACTGGTATTAACTTAATCAGGGTGTTCAGGCATTTATCGCCCCATTCTATCTTTTTTCACCTTTCATCAGTGAAATACAAATATTTGCCTCCTTTAAGATGAACACAGCTTGTGTTTATTTTTAAAGGCAAGCATATCAGTTGGCCATTGGATTTTCCTCAGTTCATCTAAAAGATACTGGAACGGAATGTTGAGCGGGGAAAAATGAACAAACAAAGAAAGAAACAAACAAACAACAAAAGCAGGCGGTTAGAACAATGAGCAGTGAAACTGAGAAGTCTCCCCCAACCTTCATATCCTTTTGGCTCGGCTCATGCCAGGAACATTGTTTTTTTTCCAGGGGTTTGAAGTAAATCCTGCCCACCCGTCGCGAGGGCCGATCACATGACAGCAGCCTCTGGGTTTCAGGACTGAATCAGCAGGACACAGTAAGTGGGTCTGTGAGCTCTGAGTTGCGGGATGCTGTATCAGAAAATGCCTGTCTTACAGCTAAGCTTTACTGCAGTGATCGCTGAGTATCAAATGTAAGCATAATGTCAGTCACGCAAACCCAAATCTATGTTTGCATCTGCAGAAACAGTGTGAATCAGTGTGAAAGGAAATGAAATGGAGTCACCTCACCAAACACGTGAGTGCAATGCGTTCTCTAAGAAAACCAGTGCTTTTTGAATGGTTTGTACCAGTTTACTGCTCACACGTAAAACACGCTTATGTCCCTTTCTCAGTTTCTGTACAAAAGGGATAGTAAGTGAGCCTTGACTAAACCTTACCAATCATTAAACCCTTGACCCCTGACCTTTGGCATCTGGAATTCCTGCCTCTTTCAGGCGTGCAGGACAACGACAACCTCAGGATCATGACGGCAGGAGCAGTTCTGAAGAAAGTGAAGTCTCGTATGTGGAAGAGACAGCGTCATTACAAGTTACTGGAGGACTGTAAGACTGTGGCTTACAAGTCCAGTTGGGCCAGGAGCAGTTATTCCACCTGTGAGTTCTGTGCCCTTAACAGATCAGTCTGTTTTCATCAACACAGATATATATATATATATATATATATATACACACACACACACACACACACATACATACATAAATATAAATATGTGTGCGTGTGTGTGTATACATATATAAATGGATCTGGAGCAACAATTTTGTTTTATATTTACTCTCGAAAGACATTTTATATATATATATATTTGTACTCTCTAAAGACAGGTCTCTCTTTAGCCCCCAACAAACAAAACAACGTTTCTGTACCTTTCTCCAGACTCGTCCACATTAGTTCTTGAATACAAGAAGCTAGTTTTTCGCATGTCTTGCAATGCTGACTCAGACGAATGGCAAGAGACCAGGTATTGAGCTGTGTAAATGCGTGAGACGCAGAGTGATTTAATGAACAGATGCATTAAATGAAGGCCTTGTCGCAGTCTCTGTGTGTGACGTGGAGGCGGTGCGGGAAGGCCATCAGTCCGAGGTCCTCCTGAGCATGGCTGATGAGCTCCCCGAGGAGCGCTGCTTCACGCTGGTGTTCCGCGGCCGCCGGGGGAATCTGGACCTCGTGGCCGAGTCGGCGGAGGAAGCCCGGGCCTGGATACAAGGCATGCGTACGCTGATAGCGAACATAGAGAACATGGATGACAGTGAGAAATACGACCAGTATCCTCACACACTGAAAACAGCTACTTTGGGCCATGACAAATTAAACAGGAGTCGAGCCATTAAATATAATAATAATAATAATAATAATAATAATAATAATATTTATTTAGAGCCCAATATCACTATTTATAGTCTCAAAGGGCTTTACATGTCTATAACAAAGTCAAATCAAAATTATATCATGCATAGGTATCAGTGATGTTTGTCCTTAGATGAGAACCTGATCCTTTGCGAACTGGAAGAACTGTGCGTTATGTCAGCTAATCATCAGGCGGTGAAAAGCTGTTTTCCTTAAAAGACCTCGCTCTTCAGATGGGTGTCTGACTGGTTTATGAAGGCCGACAAAAACAAGGACGGAAAAATGAATTTCAAGGAAGTGCAGACGCTGCTCAAGATGATGAACCTGGACATGAATGAGGAGCACGCTCATTTTCTGTTCACGGTGAGAACGCCGACCGTTCAAATGACGACTATATACATCGTTTACCATTAACGTGATACTGTATTGCATTTGCCGTATGCTGGTTTTTCGTAATCAAATGCCATAGCGTGTAATTAACTTATAACATTACTCGTGCTTGTCCAGCGACAGCACCGCAGTTAAAGGGTTTTAAAGTAAAACCGATTTTGTAAAGTTTCGTAAGGAGCCCAACTGGATTTTTCTGCAGTAAAACAAGACCGTCGATTACCCTGATATGTACATTTTTCTGCTTTTTTTTTCCTCCACAGATGGCTGACAAGTCCCACACTGGATCTTTAGATGGGGAGGAGTTTGTGCACTTTTATAAGATGCTGACGGAGAGGAGAGAAGTGCTGGACTTGTTTAAGGAGTACTCCAGTGACGGGCAGACGCTGTCCCAGTGTGATCTGGAGGAGTTCTTACGAGAGGAGCAGATGGAGGGGGAGAGTAGTCAGGCGCTTGCTTTGGAGCTAATCGACCGCTACGAGCCTTCGGTCATTGGTACTGACCGCAACTGACCAAACTCGTTCATAACGCAGCAGTGTGTCGCCATGTCTAACCAATGCCTACCATAACAATAACAGATAAGACAGAGCTTTCGCTGTCATTGATCAGTTCATATGGAGGACGTCCAAACTGGATTTATTGTCCATGAACTGCATGTGTTTTTTCTTTTACGCATAAATATGTGATTAGTTGACTGTACTTAAAAAAAAGTGTGGAAACCCATTAGGAAAACGAAGTAAATTAACTTGTTAAGGATAAGTAACGCAGAATTGAAAACATTTGTTGGGAATACTTGATAAAGTTGAGTTTTACTAGTTTTCAGCTTATATGACAATGGTCAACATGCTGTGGTCACTGATTTTTATCGGTTGAACGAACGTGCAGTGGTTAAGTTAAAATCACGAGAGAAAGAGAACAAGACCCTAACTCTGAAACAAACTGTCGTCTTCGCTTGGCCCACTTCACCCAAGTCACCCTAGGAGAGAGTGCCAGCTATCTCACGTCAGTCACGGACGTCAGCCAAGCTGGAATCATTATAGTAACATCCTGTTATATTAACACGAGATTCTGACTTAGAGGCGTTGAGTCATTATCTCACACATGGTAGCGTCACACCATTGGCTTGTCAGCCAAGCACTTCACCTAATGCAAAAAAATTGTAATGAATTGTAATCTGGAGTTCATATTACTCAAAATTGTAATCTGGAGTTCGTATTACTTAACCCATCAATGAAATTAATCAAAAGTGTTTAGCTGACATGACTCAAAATTGGATACGTGTTACATCAACTCAAACTTTTTAACTCAGTAGAATTTATAAGGCCATTTTAAGTTTGCATAACTTAACAGAATTAAGTTATTTGAACATTTGGGTTTACAGTGTACTTCTCAATGGAGTTGGATTAAGTGAATCAGTAAAAATCTTAAACTATTTGATTTGGAAGCTTGAAAGTTGTTTTTTTTTTTTTTCGCTTAGACTTTTTTTAGGCTTGACTTTAAGTGCGCAGCATGAGAATTCAGCCCAGAAATGTTTCATGAATTTGTGTCTGTGATGTATTCCCGTACAGCAAAGACACATCAGTGCATGTCCATAGACGGATTCCTGATGTATCTGACCTCTCCTGCCGGCTCCATCTTTAACCCGGGGTGTCAGAGCCTGTACCAGGACATGAGCCAGCCTCTCTCCCACTACTTCATCTCCTCCTCCCATAACACTTACCTGCTGGAGGACCAGCTCAGGGGACCCAGCAGCGTGGAAGCCTACATCCAGTAAAAGAACCCAGCTTGACTTACGCACAGAACTTACGCAACTGTGCAGGCTTCATGACCTATCGACTGAACGTGCAAACTGTTCACGTCGTCTGTTTACAATTCAGTTTTTAGAATATGATGTGAAGAAAAAGCAAACATAAATGTAGTTATATGTTATGTATGTGTTATAACAGACATTTGACAGGTTACATCTGACTTTGTGTGAATTCTTTTTAAGACCAACACTACACTCTTCATTCAGTGAAGTGTGGTCTTAAAAACACAGCTGTTGAACAAGGCGAATGTGTATGCAACAGGTCGGACAGTTTAAACAATGTACAGTTTACATGTTTTAAAATGACAAAACACCCGCGATTCCGGTACAGAGACCAATATGTTTCAATAAATGGATGACGATATTTAAAAAAAAAGTAACTTCATAAATCTATACAAGCAGATCACAGACGTGTCAGTTTACTATATCTGTTGGACACTGCTCTGGTCACGTCCGGCCGTTTGCCTTTATGGCGTGACGCGCGTGCGTGTTTTCCGTGACGCAGGGCGCTGAAGCGTGGCTGTCGGTGTGTGGAAGTGGACTGCTGGGATGGGTCTAACGGGGAGCCCGTCGTTTACCACGGATACACCCTCACATCCAAGATCCTCTTCAAAGATGTCATCAGCACCATAGCCAGCTACGCTTTCAGGGTGAGCAGTGCATTGCCTCTTGAAAGACAGCCAATCATCTGTCTGTCTGATCACAAAAGACCGCTGCTCTATTACATCCTCTGTTACATCACATCCTGTAGAGCTGACAGAATGTGAGTTGACAGTCTGGCCATATCTGTCTCTTTCTGTGCCGATCAGGTGTCAGGTTACCCGGTCATCCTGTCCATTGAAAACCACTGCAGTATAGAACAACAGAGGGTGATGGCTGGTCATCTGAGAGAGATCCTGGGAGACACGCTGCTGAGGACCACAGTGGACGGCAAGATCCCCAGCGCGCTGCCTTCCCCTGGGGTGAGACGAGATGTTTCCAGCCCAGGTTGTGTTCCGTGCCGTGCTCTCATGGAGTGATAAAAGGCAGAGTGATCCATAACTGTTTTATAATGTAGTTTTGCTAGTGGGTCTCCAGTGGTACATGGGATATCTTATGATAGCCATTGCTGTGGAAGTGAGTGTGTTTTTGTGTGTGTGTGTGTGTGTGTATGTACGTAACTTCAAATGCATTCACTCTGTCTTTTTTTCACAGCACATTACTACTGTAAACAGATGACCTGTGTGCGTCCCTGATTACTTGACTGCTGGACTTTCAAATGGCTGTATCGATGTTTTATGACCAAATAGCACTACTAATATACAGTAACTCACTCTGCCAGTGCACTTTGATGCACTTTGATGCACTTCCTGTTTTTTTCACCTTAAAGTTATGTCATAATTGATCTTTTGCAGCCGGAGCACTTAGGAACTCTCAGGTGACTTGATGTACTGTATGTTTTCACAATGATAGAGAGAGAGAGAAATTTACCTCCTCATCTCCGCTTGATGATTCAGCAGCTTGATCAGGGTGTGTTTATCCCGTGTGTGCTAAATGGTAAAATCACGGATTAAATTATGTATCGTCAGTGTGAATCGTCTTCCTCTCTCTGACGTTAGCCATGCTGTGCGTGTGTGTGTTTCTCTAACGTCAGGAGCTGAGAGGAAAGATCCTTGTGAAAGGGAAGAAGATAGGAGGACTAGAGGAGAGTTTGGCTGGAGTGGAGGGTGACACAGGGGAGGTGAGCGATGAGGATGAGGCCGCAGAAATGGAAAAGGAGGGTTCGTCGGCGGAGAACACGACGTCCGAAAAGAAGGTCTGGACAGCGCGGACGAAGCGTTTCCCCTTTTTTACCCAACATTCAGCTAAAACAAAAAACAAACAAACAAAAGTTTTATAAATCATCCTTAGATGCTGTTTACGTTTAAGGTTTTGAGGTTTGTGCTTACTGATCCATCTTTTTTTCTTTCTTCTTTCCGTTAAAAAAGAAATCAAAGCAAAGCCTGTGTAAGGAATTATCAGATCTCGTGGTTTACTGTAAGAGCGTCCACTTCAGCAGCTTCGAGCACTCCCGCGGCGCTGCCAAACCGTATGAGATGTCCTCCTTCTCAGAGTCCAAGGCTCGCAAACTCACCAAAGAGACAGGTGCGTCCCTCAGAACACAAAGCCTTTACAGCCCACATAGACGGATCCTAATTAACGAGGGTTGTTTATGTATCAGATATCAAAAACCAAATTTGTATCAAGTATCAAAAACAAATTTGGCCTCGGGTTTTAATTTAATTCAAGTGTTTTTCTGTATATGGATACCCAAGGACTTGGGAGGTTGGAAATGATTTTGTTACTGGAGACAGTTCCACTAGTTTGAGCTTCTTGAGAACATTTGCACTTATATTTGCATTTTCATTTACATTTGCATGTACATTTACGTGAGGCAGATGCTTTTGTCCAAAAGCAACTTCCAAGAGAGGAAAACTTACAAAATACATGATATCCGATGTGCTGCATGCGTTTATCAGGCGCTGAGTTCGTCCAACACAACACACGTCAGCTGACCAGGGTGTATCCCAGCGGCATGAGAACAGACTCTTCCAACTACTGTCCTCAGGACATGTGGAATGTGGGCTGTCAAATAGGTGAGACTGATAAACTCGTGTGAGGCTGGGGCTCAAGTCATTTTAAACTCAGAACATTCTGTTTATAGAAAAAAAAAAACACTTGCCGTACGGTGTGTGTGCGTGCGGTGAGAACGGAACTCGAGATTCGTTCTCTTCCGCTCCTCAGTGGCGCTGAACTTCCAGACGGCAGGCCTGGAGATGGACCTAAACGACGGGCTCTTCTGTCAGAACGATCGCTGCGGTTACGTCCTTAAACCTGAGATTCTGCGTGACCCGAACAGCGGATTTGACCCAGAGATGCCCCAGAGCTGTCCCGGCTACCACCCTGTCACTCTCTCCATTCTGGTAAAGCTCACATTTCTCACTAAAGTCATACAACACTGTACGAACAGACGTGTGATGTCTTCAGCTTACTGCGTGGGAATTTGAAAATGTTGACTGAAATGTTTTTCAACTTAAACTACTCTAGACATACACAGCAAAGACTGACATGCACTGTGGTGATGGATGTGCTTTTCAGATGTTGGAAACAACCTTAATGAAAAGAAAACATCTTTAATAAAAACGCGAGTGGCACTGTGAAGTAGATATGATTGCCTCTGAGTCGTCTGTTGTTTTTAGGTGATTAGTGGTCAGCAGCTTCCGAAGACTAAGAAGAAGGAAGGTTCCATAGGGGACCCACTGGTGAGAGTGGAGATTTATGGTGTCTCCATGGACCAGGCTAAACTGGAAACCGCTCACGTGGAGAACAACGGTAAACAGGGAGTCCAGTGCTGTATGAGTTGAGTTTAAATGTGTTGATATCCAATGTAAAAAAGTCCTGAAGCTGCACAGAGCTCACGTACCTCCAGTATGAGAATCATTTGGAAGAGAGTGCTGTCGTAACTGCCTTTACTTACCGATTAAGAATAAGTGTTCTTGTAATCAGTCTTGAACAGTTTAGATTACATTAAAGCTATTAGAGGTCATTTGCCATTGGTGAAATCATCGCATAATTAAGAACTGGGCAAAAATATTTCATTGGTGCATATTTCATTGGTGCATATCAGATATAATGTCTAGATGATCATGAAGATCAACAGGATTACGGTAATCTACAGCACTATGGTGCATGTTTTTTCTCTCTCAATTTTGTAGGATTTAATCCATGCTGGAATGAAACCCTTAACTTTACTCTTCACTGCCCTGAACTGGCACTGGTACGCTTTGTTGTTGAGGACCATGACAAGACATCAAAGAATGATTTTATAGGACAATACACATTACCTTTCACTTGTATGCAGCCTGGTAAGTGAACGTTCCAACTGAAACCAATTAAGGGTCAAACTGAGTACACAGCAAAATTCTCAGAGTTGTTTTTCCAGTGTTAATCAAAAGTGTTAAATATAGGGTTGAATTCACACTAAAGGAGTCCATTGCATAAGAGAGTTGGTGTCACTGAGAAGTGTTGGAGATTCATCTTGTACTACAGAGAATTATTTTAACACTGCGTCTGAGTTGTATTATTAACACTTTAGGAAGTGTTAAATTAACACTGCGAAGATTGGGACAAAATAAACACCAGCATAATGTTAAAACGAATTCTCTCAGAATAGATTTAACACTGTAGAATTTGCTGTGTACTTCAGAAATGTGCACCGGTTTAACACAGAAATAAAACACACACGCACGCTCGTCATGCTACATGACTGTCCTCTCTCCCCTCCCTGTGGCAGGATATCGTCACGTCCACCTGCTGTCTAAAGATGGGACAAGTATTCCACCGTCCTCCCTCTACGTTCACGTAAAGATCACAGAACTTTCCTCGCTGACACCGATGGATTTGCAGCATGAAAAATAATCTCTTACCTCACGGTTCTAATTGCTGTCATTTCATTATATGCAAAAAAAATTGCGTACGTATGCTGTAAATTACACTGCGCACGCTCTGCCTTTACCGTCTAATTAACGAAACAAATCAAGTGAAATTCATTTATCTATGTCGGAGCCGTAGCGCTCCAGACTAATATGTCGGTTTTTCCGGTTTTCAGAAGTGACCTCAGACTGTTGCTGTTTTATATTCTGTTACTGCTGAGAATTTCTCGTAAGTGAAATATTTATGCTTAGAAATGCCACAGAAGTATTCGGTGAGCTTTTAGGACGATCCAATTACTTCATTCTGTAGTCGTAAGTGACCTTAACTGTTCAAGTTGTACTTACGGACGCTTTGAGAATGCTTATTACTTTTCCAGGGGACATGATGCAATATTAATATTTGTCGGAGCAAATACTAAGGATAGTCAAGGGCTGTAATGGTTTAACTGTTATTGTGAAATCCCACAGCGGTCCCAAAACGGGAATTGTAAGAATCCTGTGCATAGCAAACAGCTCACTACTTATTTTCTTTTTAATGTATTCTCATTTTTAAAAAACAAAAAACAAAAAAAAAAAACCCTTTTAACCCCAATCTGGAATGTTCAATTTCACAGTTCCATTTGTTTTTTAAGTCCCTGACTACTGCACCAAACCAGGTGGCTGAGGGCTTAGGCATGTGTCTGTCAGCACATGCAAAGCCAGTTACCGCCTCTTTTCACTTACTGTTTTACATGTGTATCATAGGAGCGTAGCGTGTGTGTGAAATCGCCTCTACTGCACAGGCGCCCTGTCGACACTAGGTGTCGCTAAAGTGTAACAGTGGGCAGAGCGCCCTGTCCGGTCGTCTGTCCCAGAGCATGGCCCGCTGTGTTCTTTTAAATGTGCTGACCAGGCCAGTGGTAATACTGGGACTCCAGCGTTTATTAATTTTTATAATACTCTGCTGAGTAAAATGTCTTAAAACTTTAAACAGTGTTTGCTAAATGACAAATGATCAGTATCATGTACTGTTTGCTTAGTGCAGCAATAAGTTTCATTTTTTTATTTTGCTAATTTTATATAAAATGGCCCTGCTTTCGAGTATCTGTTTAGGCTGTTTGTGTAATATTTTGCTCTGTTATTTAACGTATCCTTTACATGATCAGAACCTATGAATTATTATTTTTTCTTTTTCTTGCGTGACAACCAGCATTTTAAACTAAAACAATGAGATGCTGTCAAATTCAGCTGAAAAAAACATAAGCTGTGTTTAAGTGACTTTGGCTTTAACACCACATATAAAAAGAACAAAACACACTAATCTGACATAGCATAAGGTCTTGTTATTAAAGACACATTAAGCAATGTACATACTTATATTTATATCATGACTGGATTTATTTTATTTTTCACTTCTTGTACAAATGTCAGTTATTATGCAAATCATTCACCATTATCACTACTGAATATGCACATCATTAAAGTACCACATCATTATAAACATCTCAGAGTAAAAAGGCTCTGTCTGTACACAACATAATACTGTACATCTTGACTAGTCAATGTGACCGTCGACTAAACCCCTCCACTCTGGTGGGCCGCGCCCTCCGCGTCTTGCCTCTCCCCCTCTCCGTTCTGCTGCGCTCGGAGAAGACCCCTCTGCAGATGGAGCTTCGGGAGGCCTGGGTCTTTTCCCACGCTGTCCTGCGGGGGCTGGTCTGGATGCTGCCTCTTAATGTGCCTGACGACCTGGAAGTTCTGCTTGGCCCTGTAAGGGCAGTGCAGACAGCGGAAGGGCAGCTGTTTGCTGTGGGAGAGGTAATGGTGTCGGAGGCCCGCGGGCCAGCGGAAGGTCCTGGGGCACTCGGGGCACACGTAGGAACGCTCCTCGCTGTGCTTCCTCTGGTGCGTCCTGAGCAGGTAGCGCGTCTTGAACGCCTTGCCGCACTTCTCGCAGATGAAGGAACGCTCGTCGCAGTGACGCGTTTCTCTGTGGATGCGGAGGGCGTCCGCGCGGTTGGTGCGGTACTCGCACTCCTCACACGCGTACGGTTTGGCTCCTGGAGGCACGGAGAGAAAAAAACGTGGTGAGTACACGAAACAGAACAGAACAAGACAAATATTTTAGTTACAGTGATGGCAGAACTTCGTCCAGTAAGAGGGTCCAAATGAGCATTGCCTTTTACAGCTCACACATATGGATCTGTATTCATGTACCTGTATGTCTAGTCATGTGATACTTCAACTGGCTCATCCATTTGCATTTGTAGCCGCATTCCGGGCAGAGATATTTCCGTTCTTCCTCATGAATTCTCATGTGATACTGTAACGAGAGTAGGAACACATTTTACATAATGATGTCTAAACTCTTAACTCAGTATCACAGTGAGGCTTTTCGCTTATTATGCCCCCACCCTCCAAATCAGGCCCCTGTACCTTCAGGCGCGATGGCTCTGCGCAGGAGTAGCTGCACTTTTCGCAGTGGTACGGCTTCTCCCCCGTATGGATGCGGGTGTGCCAGGTGATCTTTTGCTTGTTGCGGGTGGAGTACTCACACTCCGTGCACTTATAGAGGCGTGTGCCTCCGTGAGAACGGATGTGCTGGTCAAACACCAGCTGGTGCCGGCAGGAGAAGCCACAGACGTCGCACTTCAGGGGTTTCTCCTCTAGGGGGCACTGTTCGTGCTCGTCCAACACGTGCTGGGCCAGCATATGTCTCTTGTGAGCGGTGAACAGGCAGACAGGACACTGGTAAACATGGGGGGGTTTACGACGCTCCCTCGGACCCCCCCGCGTGTCGCTGCCCTCCTGTGCTAACTGGGTGTGTTGGTGTTGTTGGTGGACTTTGAGCGAAGCCTTGCTGAGGCAGGTGAAGTCACAGTGGGCACAGGACAAGCTGCTGGACCCCTGGTGCTTCCTGTTGCAGTGCTGTTTCAGCGCCATGTCAGAGCTGAACTGCGCCTCACACTGGTCACAGGGGTGACTGAGCGCCCCCGTGTGGCAGCTGAGGGTGTGGCGGTTGATGTCACTGGGGCCGTAGCCGCTGTAGTCGCAGAGGGAGCAGAAGTGGGTGGGCTGCCTGTCGTGAACGCGTTGGCGGTGCAGTCGAAGCTTAGATGCAGTGCTGAAGGTCTGGTCACAGAGCGTGCAGCTGTGACGACCAACGCCCGTGTGCATGGACTCGTGAGCGTTGAGTCGATGTTTGCGTGTGGTGCTGAACGCACAGAAGCGACAGCGATGAGGTCTGACGCCCTCATGCTTCACGGAAACGTGCTGCGTCATGCGACGTTCCTGTTTGCAAGTGAAGCTGCACAGCTGACACTGCAGTCTGGGTTTTTTACTTCTCGGCGACACTGAGTTTTTCTCTTTCTTGTGAACAGCAGTGTGGTGGTCAAGGGCCTGCTGGGATTTGGCAACAAAAGAACAGTTCTGACACTGGATCTCCCCAGGCTTCAGACAACCCCTCCTCTTATGACTGTCTAGCGCCCTCTCCTGGTGACACGAAAAAGAGCAGTCTGCACAAGAAAATCGTTGTTTGGTATTTTTTGACCTCTTTGTAATCTCTGTATCCCTGCTGCTGTTCCCATCACCATCCTCTCTTTGCTCACGATCGGCGTCTTCGAGTTCTAAAACATCCTCAATTTCATCAGCTTTTGTTTTACGAGCGCTTTTGCCACAGGTTGCACGGTGGCGCTCCATGGTGATTTCTCTGCACGTTGAAAAAGAACACGTCTTGCAGATGTGTTTACCTTCCCCTTGTTTAAGATTTGTCGTCTCGCTGGTCTTGTATCGCACGACATCTTTGGCGCTTTGGGCCCCGGCTCTCGTTCCCATGGCGTCGGATTCCGTTTGTTCCATAACAGTAACAGAGCATCCATCGGGTCCTCGACACACACTTGCCTCCTGTCCAGTTGGTTGCGACTGTAATTCTGTCTGGTCCATAACTGCTTTGGAAGTACGTGAAGCAGACTCTGTTTGGCTGACATCAGCCGTCGTAATTCCGTCGGCTAAATCGGATTCTCTCTCCCCCTGCAAGGTCAGGTGGGGAGTGGAACTCCTTGCGGTGGTTAGCCGTGAGAACCTCCTGTTTCTTCTCAGCGCGGGACACTTTCTGAGGCAGTGAGTGTCCAAACCACGCTGCTGCTTAAACTTCGCACCACACCTCTGGCAGCACAGGCCTGCCCTCCTGACCTTGCAGGACGACTTGTGCAATCGCAGGGCGGCGTGCTTGCTGGTGACGTAAGAACAGTGCTCACACTGGTAAACACTGGCCTGGGTCTGAACGACCAGCATCTGCACCCTCCCTTCCAGCACTAAAGCCTCCGCCTGGTCTTTGTCTTGTCTCCGCATGATGCTGAGCAGAGCCTCTGGTTCTGGGACTTTGGCTGTGGTCTCCCTGGGAGAGAGCTCCACAGGCCTGTCACCCTCTGCACTCTCTTGCCTCTCTCTAACCGCAGAACTAGACAGACTTGTCTGCTCTTCCGAATCACTTTGTTCCTCAGATTCCATTAGGACGACGTCATCTTCTTCACTCACTGACTCCGCGTGGGTTTGTGGGATGTCTCGCGCGGTTTCGGGCCTCACGGGATCACTAATGGTCACATCCAAAGCTGGGGTCTCACTTTGCCTAGATGCACACTCTGTACCTTCAGTGTTTGTTATGGGTGTTAAAACTAAAGTACAACATTGTTCCTGATCGTGGTCAGCTTGGCGGCTATCTGGGATTTTGCCAGTATCTCCTTGTAAAACAGAATCGGAGTCGACTTGGTCTTCCAAAACCGTCCTTCCGGGTCCTGACGTGTTTGATGAGGGCTGTTCACAGTGACCCTGTACTTGAGAGGCTGTCAAACTGACCTCACGGTCGCTTGGCATCACATTTTGACAAGCGTCATTCGTATTGTTTTCAGAATCCTCTTGGTTTCTCGCGTGCTCCTCGGCTGAATTTCCCTGCTGAGTTGGTGCCGCAGCTTTGGAGTAAAAACCTTGAATCAGATCAACCGTCTTCTTCTCTCTCTCTTTTTCTGCATAGTTCTCCAGCCACTGCACATCTCCTGGCATGTAGCCATGGACCTTCCTCTTATGCAGGAAGAGGCCCGTGTTGCTAAACGTGGTGTATGAACAGAGCGCACAGCGGAACTCGCGGGTCCTGGTGTGTTTGCAGTTTTCGTGGTTATGCAGGGCTTGCCTGTACTTTGTCTGGTAAGAGCAGTATTTGCACTGGTACACAGGGACCTGGGTTTCCTCTGCTGAGGAGTGCTTGACTTGCATGTGCTTTCGTAACTCGCTCTTGCGCTTACATGAGTAGGCGCACACCTCGCATATCAACGACTTCGCCTGGTGACGGAGCTTGTGGCTGTTCAGCTGATCGATGCGATGACACCGGTAAGGACAATGGTCACATTTGTACCTGGCCAAGAAGGAAGACAGGTCATTTGACGTGATCTGCATTTCTATGTCAATAAAAACAAACAAACAAACAAACAATCTCTTCCTCGGTCACTCACCTGAGGTCACCCACGTGTTTACGCATGTGGACGTTCAGATAATGCTTCCATTTGGTCACGTAGCCACATTCTGAACACATGTAGTTCTTGTTATCAGAGTGCGTGAGCATGTGCTTGGAGAGATAAGTCTCATCACGACATCTGAAGTCACACACCTCACACTTGTGGGGCTTCTCACCTGAAAATGATATTAAAAGCAATTCATTTGTTTAAACGAAAAGGCAAACAGTGTATTGGCGTACCCTGGTATTATTTAAATGAACAAGATGTTACCGGTATGCATCAGCATGTGGCGAACAAGCACTCTCTTGTGCGCAGTGACAAAGCTGCATTGCTGGCAGCGATGAATCTTCTCGTTGGCATGGAAATGCCCTTGGTGTTGTTCGAATTCGACCGGGTTGAAGGTGGTGAAAGGGCAAAAGCCACAGGTCAGTTCCTGCTCCCCTGGATGACCCTGTCTCTTGTGCTGCAGGAAGCGGCTCTTGTTCGAACAGGAGAAGTCGCACTGCGGACAGTGGAAAGCCTGATGGGTGCGGAAATGGACCTCCATGTCGTCGCGGCTCCCAAAGAAAGCAGAGCAGGCGTGATGCCGACACTCCACGGCTTGGATCCCGTGGGCGTCCGTCGCGTGTTTCTGGAGCTCTTTCTTGTCAGTGCACTGGAAAGAGCAGCCTTCGCGAAAGCAGCGCAGGGGCTGTCCGTTCCACGTCGTGCAATGGGTCTTCATATGGGCTTTCAGCGCCTGACTCCGACAGAAGCTCTTCTGACACGCCGGACAGGGATACGTTTCCGAGGAGCGGCCCGGGTCTTCGGCTTGGCCGTGAACGCTGGCGAGGTGTCGGTGGAGGGAGTTGCGTTCGACCGCTCCGTACTGGCACAGGTGGCATCGGTGCAGCTTCTGGCCGGACTCTCTGAGCATGTGCACACGCAGCTTGCTCTTGCTGGTGAAGTAGTGCTTACAGGTCGGGCACTGCAGGTTGGGGTCAGGGAAGTGCAGGTGCATGTGCTCCAGCAGGTGAGAGCGCGTTTTAAAGCAACGTCGGCACTCGGAACAAATGTGAGTGCGATAGAGATGTTCTGTCCCCTCTACAACGTGCCCTGCAGGACCAGATCAGAGAGAGATGGGAGATGGCAAACTGGACCAGAAACTTAACACAAAATATCGTCATACACAACATAATCAGGACATTCTGGATTTGCCCATTTACCTTTGGACCTGTGTTCTCCTTGGTTTGTTATGGCAGGTGCCTTTTCGCTCTGTTTGACCCCTTTGACCCTTTTGTTTGACCTTTTGACATTGTGTGACTGCGGCACCGTCTCCTCCTCCTCCAGGGACACGGTAGAGACTGGGAGTGGATTGTGATTTTGGGGTCCACCCTGTTGATCGGGTGCTGATTTGGTCACTGTGCCCTGGTTGGTAGGTTGCGCATCCATCTCCTCCCTGCAATCAGCTGATACACACACCAACCTCAACATTCAATACTGATTAAATGTTACTAGGTCTTCAGCAATATATCTGATTAAATGCTAGGTCTTCAGCAATATATCTTTGTTATATAATGGATGCTGTATAGTACACGATATAGTATATAACATATAGACATATGGTACTATTAGTTACATGTGCAGATTGCGTTCAATTGCAGGACTGTTAGTATTCAGAACTAGTAAAAAAAAGGTGTCCATCATGGTTATGCAACTGAATGATAAGTTCTGAATGAGACGGAGCTGTTTTGTTGTAGAAGCTTGATTATTACTACATACCTGTTAGGACCTTTTCAGTGAATGGGCTTTGCTGCTCTGACACACTCTCTATGCCTGGAAGGAGTGAAAAAATGTTTTTCACCAAGACAGGCAGTTAAATAGCCATCGCCCTTAAAATGCGCTGTGAGAATCCATTCTGCCTTCTGACACCCTGAAAGAGTTCACATCAGACATTTCTTGTGATGCAATGAGACTTGCGTATATTGGGGTTAATTTCACGTCAAGTATACAATATTACAACTCCAAAAACAGAATTGAGACCGACCGCATCTATATGACAGAATTTCCTATCTGTAAAACAACTGTTTCTCCTGTCAAACGAGATCATGGTGTAATATGGCAAGCCACCCACTTCGGATTTCTACACACAGTAAATAACGAGAGGTCAGATTCTTATTCGACCACAAATTACCTGCGAAAATGCTTTAATTGTATAAACAGTGCACCCATATTGGCTAGCTTTGATAAGAACTGTAGGATACTGGAATCGCCATTTTTGTTTTTACCGAAGAGTTGAAGAGTGACGGTTGATGCAGGGTAAGTTTTGCGACCCCACAGCCATGTATCAAGTTTAAATCCGTAATGAAATGCATTTCATACTCAGGCATTTAAGGTGGTGCTGCGTTCATAATCGCTTTGAAAACGAAATGGGAAAAACAAAACAAAAGAAAACAAAAGAAAACAAGAAAATGCTCAGTTGCTTTCGATGCTTGAAAGCTTTGCGGAACTGTTTATGTGGTGCTAATTTTAGACGTACACATTTTGCCAAACAACGGAAGTATTGTAGAGGTCGCCATGACGTCACATATACATTTGTTCTGGCATGAGCACCAAACGTAAACGTTGACGTTAAAATAACTCTGTGCTCATTGGATAACATCAAGCGCCGACTCCTCTAATAGGCGGGACTTCCGTGATTTTCAGCGTTTTCCATTCAGTACAGACCATGTGAGTTGTCTAATGGAGTAGGTTGAAAGGTTCATTCGTAGTATATCAAGGACTTAAACTGTGCGAATACTTAGCTGTGGGTATAATTAAATTTTTTTGGTACATGCTTAGTTATAAAAAAAAACGTGGTAAGCTCATTATTTGCAACAGGATATCTGGAGCGGTATAAGTACAGCATTCTGAATACAGTACAGCCTGCCATTACTTTATACGAATGTTTGCGCACCATTACCCGTAATAAATATTAAGTAACTGAAAATGTTCCGCCGTCCGTTGTGCTTACGCCTGTCCTTTCTTTGGAGACCCTGAGTTTGTTTCTGATAGCTGTTACAACACTGTCACAGCTGAGCTATGCCACTGTCAGACTTCCTTGGTGCTTTGAAGGACAACCCCTACTTTGGGGCCGGTTTTGGTCTTGTGGGGGTGGGCACAGCCATCGCAGTGGCCAGAAAAGGGGCACAGATTGGCATGATCTTCTTCCGGCGACACTATATGATCACCCTGGAGGTGCCCAGCAGGGATAAGAGTTACCATTGGCTGTTGAGTTGGATCACGAAGCACGCTAGGCACACCCAGCACCTGAGCGTGGAGACGTCATACATGCAGCATGAGAGTGGGCGAGTGCAGACGCAGTTTGACTTCCATCCGAGCCCAGGAAACCACATCATCTGGTGAGAGATGCCCAGATCGCCTGTGTTTTTCGCCCTGCCTTTGAGTGTTTGCTCTGTCAGTGTTTTTAGAAAGCGTTTGATTTTATTAGACTTTTTTTTTTTTTTGGACGGTGACGTGGAGCTGAGCCGCTGTGTTGGCATCTGATTCAGACTGAGGAGTGACATGTTGACGCTGTTTTCTGTGTGTAGGTACGGACGAAAGTGGATCAGAGTGGAGAGGACCAGGGAGAAGCAGATGGTGGATCTACACACAGGAACACCCTGGGAATCTGTCACCTTCACCGCACTGGGCAGAGACAGGCAGATATTCTTCAGCATCCTACAGGAAGGTGTGACGCGCCTAGAACTTTATCCGCAGGGTTTCATATATGTCTGAGATAATTATGATGATATGGGCCATGCAGACAATTATTACAATGGTATAATCAATTGAATTGTGTTCTGACTTTACTGTTTCCCTTATGTTTAGGGCTAATCATTACTTAACAAATGGTTTGTCAGACTCCCACCCACGGGAACCCAATGGACAGTACATTAAGACTTTGCCCTGACAAACAAGACTCACCAAAGCAAGTGCTCGGTGAAGTAGTGTGGTCTGGTGTATAAGGGCAAGAGCAAAACTCTGCTGTCGAGTGGGTCCTCGGTGGGTGCCCTAGCGAAACCAAAACGTTTGAGGGCTGGAGAAACAGAACATGTTTGACGTTGGATCGACTGTTTTTTCTGAATTTGCCTCGCAGCCAGAGAGTTGGCTCTGAAGCAGGAAGAGGGGCGGACGGTGATGTATACGGCCATGGGAGCGGAGTGGCGACCCTTCGGCTTCCCGCGCCGCCGACGCCCGCTCAGCTCCGTCGTGTTGGAGAGCGGAGTCGCCGAGAGGATTGTGGATGACGTTAAGGAATTTATCAGCAATCCGAAGTGGTACACAGACAGAGGTAAACGCTAAAAACCAGGAACTCTTCAGCTCGGGTGGGTTTTCTCATTACGAGACAAGCACACGCTGTAGCGTCTGTTTGGGTCAAAAGTCTAAGCATTTCAGCGTGACTTTGTGTTCTTTAGGAATCCCGTACAGAAGGGGTTACTTGCTTTATGGACCTCCAGGCTGTGGGAAAAGCAGTTTCATGTAAGTAGCATCACCCTGTGTAACTCCAAACAGGGCTTTTTATGATCCGTGACTACCTACAGTGTTGTAATATGGACCACTAATGACCGTATCATTAACAGGTTGTTGTGGCCCATGTAGACTTAAGATGTGTAGGAGATAATCACCAGAAAACACTCAGTTAGCAAGTTATTTATTTCACACACACACCCCTCATCGGTTTTCAAGAAATCCCAGGCACTAGAAATGTAATTTGAACAAGTGAATTTGTGACAGTCTGGAGGTTGATGCGCATAGCTGTGTGTGTGTGTGTGTGTGTGTTTTGCGGTTCAGAACGGCCCTGGCTGGGGAACTGGGTTACAGTATCTGCCTGATGAGCCTGAGTGACCGCAGTCTGTCTGACGACCGGTTAAACCACCTTCTGAGCGTGGCTCCGCAGCAGAGCATCATCCTCCTGGAGGACGTGGATGCAGCCTTCGTCAGCCGCGAGCTCCTTCCCGCCGAGAGTACGCTGCCTCCCTTCAGAGCAGGGGGAATACTGCCTCTTATAAAGACCTCCTATACGTCATCTTTAGTTTAGATGGCCGTGTGGTAACATCCAAGTACCTTCAGTTTCATTGTGGTGTTATTGCTGGTGTGCTTTCTTAAGTTAAGACTCGACTTTTCCCCCCCACTATATCCGTTATGTTCAAGTTCAAGTTCAAGTTTAAGTTTGTTTAAAGCCCAATATCACTGTTTACAGTCTCGAAGGCCTTACATGCTCACAGGATGACAACAACCAGAGCAGGCCGGCACCCCCTGACTAAATCCTCATAGCGAGCAAGAAAAAACTCCTCAGAAAAACCCAGGTGCTAGGGAAAAATAGGAGAAATCTTGAGTCTTATGTCAGCTCCCGTTACACTCATCAAGAGCCTGTGTGTTTTCCTCGTGTAGATCCGATGGCCTTTCAGGGCATGGGAAGACTGACGTTCAGTGGACTTCTGAATGCTTTAGACGGCGTGGCGTCTTCAGAGGCCAGGATTGTCTTCATGACGACCAATTTCATTGAGAGGTGAGGTCCAAAGGGCAAGCCCCACCTTTTTCCATTTGACTTCGTGTTTGGATTGAGACATTTATAATTATTTATAAGTGTGAGAAATGTATGACAAGGTTTTAATTGTATTGAAAGTCATTGCAATAGGATTTCATTGCTTTGTACTCCCTGTTCTTGAAGGCTCGACCCAGCTCTCATACGGCCCGGTCGGGTGGACCTAAAGCAGTATGTTGGGCACTGCACACACTGGCAGCTGACCCAAATGTTCCGGAGGTTCTATCCGATGGAGCCGGTCACGGAGGCGGAAAGGTTTGCAGAACGTGCTCTAGCGGCACACCCCGAACTTAGCGCTGCTCAGGTGCAGGGTCACTTCATGCTCTATAAGATAGACCCTGCCGGTTCTATTGACAACGTGGCCAAGATCAGAGAGTGAAGCTCGGGGATTGATCAAAGGCTTGGGAAATTTAGAAGATTTTTGAAGTTTGACAAAACCCACAGGGAGTGGAAAACGGAACAGGGGATAGAAAGAGAAGACGGATTATTTTGAACAAACTCCGTTAACTGAGGACAATACCGAGGTGGAGTGTGCGACCAGAGGGATGCTGCCTTATGCCATATAAGGACAACGGGCACTTTTTTGTTTGTTTGTTTGTTTAAATGAAGAGACCGCGTGGAACCTGAGTGACTAAAGGCTGTGGCGGCTGATGTCCTCTGTCTTGTTCCCGCCGTGTCTGGCTCAAATAAAAACTCAGAGCGTTTCAGTGACTTGCAGGGACTCCAGTTATATGGCTCTGGTTTGAGTCTCTGAGTCCTTCGTCTACAGTATGGGTTTTTTCTGTTGTCCTCTGTTAAAAGTGTATGTTGCAACAACATCAAATAAACATCACGTGAATGTCTTACAGAGTTTTTATTGTAGAGTGGAGCAAATTACACTGTGTCCTCAGGAATGATCAGCATCCTTGTGAAAGATATGCAAAAATGCTATGAAAAGATGTTATACCAACTTGATTTTATGCTGAACGGATAGGAGAAATCTAACCTTTTTTTTTTTTTTACAAAAAGAAAACTAAAATGAAAAACAAAGAACAAAACGTGTGTAACAATTATTGACATCCCTTGAAATTCTTATAGACAAACTGTAACATCTATATTCCCATTCACATTTCACTCTTTTTAAGTTCATCTGTGTCTCTGGGAACTCTTAAATGGTCATCTATGACTTCCTGTTTCACTGGGGTACGGATATGGCGTGACACAGCCCAAATACCCACAGTCACCCGTTGGCATGGAGAAGGGCAGAGAACACACAAATGAAATCGACACATGGCTGAGTGACATTCATAAATTAAGCAATGGCTATAAAAGTATCCATAACCATCGATAAATAAAACGTTTAAGGTTTTTAGAGTAGTGATGAACCTGTCTGGAACAGGATTCAACTGCATTTTGCTCCCATGCACAGGGAGGGGGGGATGGTTTGAGAGGCAAGAGTTTCTCTGAGAACTGCAGCTATGGGGAATGGAAGAGGTTTTCTGCATCTGGGGCTCACAAAGTTTCAGAAACTACCAAATGCCACCCTCCATGCCAAGAGATTTGGAAGGCTTGAAGAAAAGCCTTTGATGTCAACAAGAGAGGTGCACAAAGGGATTAAATGCAGAGGTGCCAGGAACTGTGACTCACATCTTTTTCAGAATAAAGGTTATGCCGTGTTAAATCATTTTTTCTCCAAATATAGCAATACATTTATGTACATATTCACATATAACCTCACGTAGGAACATCTGATAAACCTTAATTGGAGTGTTAAAAAGCATTTTATGCTCATATTAACCGAGGGTGTGAATCATTCTGAAAGGCACTGTATGTACACTTTTCAATAAGCCTCATGTCTTTTAAGTTACTTTAAAATGATGAATGACCTTTAGTCCTCTAAACTAAGCAATTTATTCATGTTGATGGATTGAGATGCAAACGCCAACACTTGGTGAAAGGACCAGGGAGATGAAGTCAAGGAGTTTATTTCAGTGTACAACCTGCGCAGGGAGCCACCTCAAGCATAGGATCAAGAAGTGACTCCCAGTTAGTCAAAAAGTCACTGTGTATATACCAGACAAACATTACAGTCAGCATAACTCAGTCAGTAACAGTGTAAACAGAAATGAACAACCTCTACACAGATAGTTACACTGATGGTGCCGGAAGCTCTAATCTACAGCACAGGGCAGACAGTATCAGGTTGGTTACTCCGTGGCTGGTTCTGGTCCGGATGAGGCCTTGTGGCGTCACCCCCGGGATAGAGGGGGATGCCTGTGGAGGTGATTAGGCAGGGGGAAAGGGCATTATTTCTTTACTTTATAACAGGTGAAAAAATCCCTAGCAAGAGGCTATTTCTGGGGAGAAACAGAGCACTTCAATTTGCAGGTGGCATAAACAGAAAACAGCAGTAGTTCAGTTTCATCAGTGTAAAATATCTTAAAATGAATTGTAACTAATAATTGTTGATTACAGCTTTATCTCACGAGGGCACATTGTTCCTTCTTCCCTGTTGTTGGTTTTTCTCTTTCTCTCTCTGTCCTTGGGATATCTGCCAAATGCTTGAACAGCGTACAGGACAAGAATGACTCTGGTTCAAACTGACAAGACGTTTCTATTGATTGCCAGGGCTGTAACTTTGACATTGAGATTTCTTAACAACAGTTCTCTTAACAACAAACAAGCAAACAGCCAGATAAAAAAATGCTGAACTTGTTTTTTAGGTTTTTTTTATTATTATTTTTTAATAAAATGTTATAATATGTTGCACATCTCTGCCGTTACTCTCAAAGCCAACATGTGAAGCCTGAATAAGGTGTTGGCACTGACCCTATTGTTCGTGTACAGGCTGTCGAGGAATCGTGTTTTTTCACCAGTGGCAGTGCTGGTGTTCTATGTGAGGTGATGCCTTTGTATCCTACACAAAGGTGGTTTCCAGAAGAAGTTTTGCGAAAGCCTTGCAGAAGAAAAACAGTTCTTGAAAAAAATCAAGACCAAAACATTTCAGATAACTTCATATTGGCTTCCTTAAGAGTGATGAAAGATATTGTGGTAGTATTGTGATATGAACTGAAATTGTTATAGTTGTTTTTTTGGGGGTTTTTTTACATTTAGCCTTGTGCAAGTACATTGCCAAAGTTAACAGCACAATTAACGGAAAGGAAACCACATGGCTTAATGCAGAAACTTTGCTACCATAAACATTTTTGAGCGGAACTGTAACATAAAGAATTTTTTTATGGTCACAAGACTCATGTTTCTACCAACTCATATCATGTACTGTATAAACCACAGGTTTTTTTTTTTCTCTTGTGTTCCAGATTCTAATTCAGATCAAAAGTGAGTGTTTACACAGCAGGACTGAGCAATGTGTACTTGCACTGCCGCAGGAGTCTAAATCCCACTAACGGATTCTGCGGTGGGAGTAAAGGGTTAACTCCCTGGAGCGGCTGCACCTCCGTCTCCCTCCTACCTCAGGGAAACTTGATCTGCTGTGTGTACATTCTTCTCCTCGCCCCCATTATGGCAGCACGGCTAGCTTGGAGCTTGGCCGAGTTCAAGGCTGGAAAGCCTTTTCTCAGGCTGAGACTGACAGATCTGAGCATGAAGAGGTGGACGGCGAGCGACCCCGCCGCATCCGTCGCCGTCCAGGTCGGTCATGCCAAGCTGAGGACACCAGATGAGCTGTCTGTGGTTACCACCTGGAAGATGTTATTCAGGCTCATCTTTCAAGGCTACTACAACCGCATGCATGAAATGCAGGTACTTATGATGGAGAATTAGTCATTAGTAACTGAGTTTATTTTGGTTTGGATTTGGTTTCTGTTTTTTTTGTTTTGTTTTTTTGTTGTTGTTTTTTTTTTTTGCTTTTGTGCTTTTCAGTGGAGGAGAATAGCAGTGCCTACTAAGCAAGGTGGAAGTCGTTTAGAAAAGTGTTTCTTTATGCAAGTGTTGCATAAAATCTGTTTCCATTTGTCCCTTTGCACTGATTTGCCCTGTGCACCTTCACGCTCAAAGAATTCAAAGAAAAAAAAAACAAACATTAAAGTGGACACTAAACTTGATTTAAAAGCATGACAGTGGTGCTACATGGTAGCTGAAGAGGTAAGTTTATGTGAGAAATGACATATCCTTGTCATTATGTTAATCCTGAAGAACTGTCCCTCTCAATTTAAATTTAGAGATAGCTCACAGGGGAGTGATTCATTTTCCATCAGCTTGGACCAATCAGAAATGCTCTATTTGTCACAAACTGAGAGAGACTGGTTGTGAGTGCAGGTAAATGTTTAATCATAATCCAAATCATAGTCAATATACAGGCGAGGTCTAGTACACAATGCACTTACTGATAGGGGCAAGAGAAGATACATTGGACAACTAACAGAGGGAACAGGGATAACAGAGGGAACACAGAATGAAGGAACAAGGCTGTAAGAGAACATTTGAAGGCTCCTTTTGGAATGTGCTCAGTTTCTAAAAACACAGACCTCAGGTATGTTCAATATTTCCAATCTTTATTACATGCCAGCATGGCTGAGTACAACTTATAGAGTAAACAAGAGTCACACACACAGAAGAGAGTGACTTCCCTTTTTATATCTTTAGAAAGCAACTCTTGGAAGTCGGTCATACATCTTGGAATACCCCGTTGGGCTGTAATTTGCAATCACAGTACTCCAAGGGGGTACTCCCAGTACGTGGTTTAGCGACTAACCTGGCTAAGTTAACTCAGAGTAAGTAGTAAACCTCCAAATAGAGGAGCCCTATGGCTTCATTCTCCCAGCAAAACAAAGCCACATGGCTCTTCTACTAGGAGGTTTACTACTTACTCTGAGTTAACTTAGCCGGGTTAGTCACGAAACTACGCACTTGGAACACCCCCCTGGTCTTTATTTATTTATTTTTCATTATCCTAAAACACTGAAGGCATTGTTGTGTGAACACACACTTGTGTGCAGGCAGAAATCTCATTTTCCTGATCTGGTAATGCAGTAGATTACATGCTATGAAGAAACCTCAAACCTCTGACAGCTGGGGCACTTTCTCTTTTCTCTCACTGTTACAGCTGCATGACAGACAGCTCTACGGTCCGATATACAGGACAGAGGTCGGCAACATGAAGCACATTTCGCTAAGCAGTGTCGAATTGGTTGAGGAGCTACTCCGGAAGGATGAGAAGTTCCCCAGCAGGGGGGACATGTCCCTGTGGACCGACTACCGGGATCTGAAAGGCCTCAGTTACGGGCCCTTCACTGAGTAAGACCTCTCGTGTCCTCTAGTGCCTTTAAAGTCTGCCTTGGTGTGTTGCTTCAATATCCATCACCGCAAAGAGATTACCCAGAACCTCTTTTGTCTTGTCTGCACACCAGTGCATTTGACTAAATGAATTAGTTAGCAGTTAAGTTAGGTATGCCAGGGATAGAATGAAATAACAGTGTGAGGGTATCATGGTTCTTGCAGGAACGAGGGTGAGATCTGTATCAGCATATTGCTAACTGCAAAATTTCATACTCTACAAGACCACAGAAGTACAATCCATGACTTTTAGAAAACATTGTGTGCCGTGTTTTACAAGAATTCTGCCACCTATATCAGTAGCTTCTTATGGCTGCTTAGAAGCAACATTCAATCATGCGCATGAAAACAAAGAGAAAAAAAAAAACAACACCAAAAAAACCCCCCCCAAAAACAAAAACGTTTGGTTATGTTATGTTTGTATGAAATACATAATTGTTTTATGGTGAAGTCATGTACCGGTTGCTGCTCTAAACCTGAAGTTAAGAAACAAAATCTGAAAACTGTCTTTTTTATGTCTGTTAGGGAAGGGGAAAAATGGTACAATCTAAGAGCCGTGCTCAACAAACGTATGCTTCACCCCAAAGACTCTGTGAAATATGATCAGGTGATCAGTCAGATTGTGGCAGACTTCATCAAGAGGATGCATAATCTTCGCAGGAGCAGCCCGACAGGAGACCTTGTGACCAATCTGTCTAACGAGCTTTACCTCTTCGCCCTGGAAGGTTATACAGCCTCTGCATCAACGTATTCAAGCATGTGATACAAAAAAAAAAAAATAATCAGAACATCCAGAATTTATTCTGGAACAAACCGTCGACAACGTTTTAAGATCTCTCAGTCAACCTGTGTTCGTCTTTTTTTTTTTTTTCCCTCTCAGACAACTGTTATATGTTTCACTTCTGTTAAACAAGTTAAAAAGTAATCAATCTTTGTTTTTAAAAGGCAACATTTAAAAGGCAGTGTTTATCATTATTCTCCCTACTTCTCCTTTCTTTCAGGGATCTCTTCTATTCTGTTTGAGCGTCGGATTGGCTGTCTGGAGAACGAGATTCCTGCTGAGACCCAGGAGTTCATTGACTCTATTGCCCTCATGTTCAGCTATAGCATGATGGTGGTCCTGTTCCCAAAATGGGCACGTAACATCCTGCCCTTTTGGGGCCACTACGTTGCCGGCTGGGACGGAATATTCAAATTTGGTCAGTGCATACATTTTCCGTCTAAGAACAATTAAAATTCATCGTTCATCTGTGCTCGGCATCAAGCTTCACGGTGGATAGATGAAAAAAAAAATCCCATTTACGGCAAGACATTCTGTTGTTGTTGTAATTCCATTGAGAAAAGTACTGTAAAGTTAGCAAAACTGTTTTTTTTTTTTTTGTTTGTTTTTTTTTTTGTTTTTTTTGAGATTGCTTGGAGGTATAATTACTGCGGGGCAACCCGTGGCCTAGAGGTTAGGGAATCGGGCTTGTAACCGAAGGGTTGCCAGTTCGATTCTCAGGACCCCCAGGGAACAACCATGGCTGAGGTGCCCTTGAGTAAGGCACCTAACCCCCAACTGCTCCCCGGGCACAGGTGTGCTGCCGCCCGCTGCTCCAGTGCCTGGTGTCCACTGCTCCACTGCTCACTGCTCGCAGAGGATAAATTCACTGCTCACTGTTCTATTCTATTCTAGTCTAATGTGAAACACTTGTATCATAATGACTGGGTAATCTGTGTATCGTAATCCTGTATACAGCTGGGAAGTTGATTGACATAAAGGTGGAGGAACTTCAGAACCAAGTGGACTCGGGCCGGGAGGTGGAGGGAGCATACTTAACGTACCTGCTTTCCAGCACCAACATGAGCGTTAAGGAGGTGTATGGGAGTCTTGCCGAGCTGTTATTGGCTGGAGTAGATACAGTGAGTGCTTCTGTGGAGCTTTGATTAAATGGAACTCTGAGTTTGAATTTTTTTTTTTTTTTTTTTTGAAGATGACTGAAATGTGTCGCCTTACTAAACATAAACATGTGCATTCTGCAAGCATACACCTGCCATGAAGGAGACAAAATTAGCCTAGAATGACTATACAGCTAAATATCTGATCCATTTATTAACCCGAGGAAGATACAATGCTAAGCTATACATTAGATGAATCGTTTTTGATGCTCACTGGTGTTTTAGTTTTCTTTAGTATCCCTGACTGAACTCAAATATGAACCCTACCTGAAAACTTAAGCAAACCTAACCTACTGCTCTCCTATGGTATAGCCTGCAGCTGAAATGAATTTAGACTCAGACCAATTGTTATACCATAAATATTCAAACTTGCTGTTTTTTTTTTTTTTGTTCTAAGACTTCCAACACAGTAATGTGGACTCTCTATCTGCTGTCACGGGACCCTGAAGCACAGGACACTCTGTATCGGGAGGTGGTTAACCTGAGCCCAGGAGACAGGATCCCTACAGCCCAGGATGTGAACCAAATGTCTTTCCTCAAGGCTGTTGTCAAGGAGACCCTGAGGTAAGATACATACTTTCAAAAATAAAACTGACATCTTGCACATTTTGTGCCTCTGTCCTAAGTATTCTCCACACAGTCTAACTTCCATCGTAGATTTTGCCTTGTTACTCACATTCAGTGAAACTCTCATGGTCAAAACAAAACTTAGTTATCTTTTTTTTTTTTGGTCTGCTCTCAGCTTTGGTTTTGCATATTTTTCTTTGAATTATGAGTGGATCGTTTGATAATCGCATTAAGTTCTGTTATCTTTGTTCCAAGAATGTATCCCGTAGTCCCAGTGAATGCGCGGATCATGTCAGAAAACGATGTGGTGATTGGAGGATATTTCTTCCCTAAGAAGGTACATTCCCTCTTTCAGCCGATTTCTAAACAGTAACTGAAGGATATCCTGAATGTGGCAACCAGTGGTTTAATGTCAAATGTCGTTTTCTCAACAGACAACCTTCACGCTCTGCCACTACGCAATCAGTTATGATGAGAAAACGTTTCCTGAGCCGTGGAAATTCAAACCGGAGCGATGGCTGAGGGACGGCAGAGTACGACCCAACCCGTTTGGCTCCATTCCGTTTGGGTTTGGAGTTCGAGGATGTGTGGGTCGTCGTATCGCCGAGCTGGAGATGTATATGCTGTTGGCAGCGGTAAGATAACTGAATTACAGAAATGTTCATCATCCATCCAGACCGTGCTACAAAACCAAAATAATAAAAGAACTGAAACTCAAATATTTGTAACCGTACTGATTCAAACCTTTTTTTTCTACCCAGATCATCAAACAGTTTGAGGTCAGGCCGGACCCCGGCTTAGGTGAGGTCAAGACAGTTAATCGCACTGTCCTGGTTCCAGACAGACAGGTCAGTCTGAACTTTCTGGAGAGGAAGACAGCATCTGCTCAATGACCTGTCGTGCCAGCCTTGAGAGAGAGAGGGAGGAGTACTGCCACTGTGAACTCTGTCTGAAATGGATAGGACAAGCCATGAGCCCGTGCCTCTGTGATCGTAAACTTTCCTCTGAATCAAATTTCCTCTGATTACAAATGAGAGACCTAAAAGGTTCCTAATCACAGATACCTAAAAGGTTCCTAATCACAGGCTCCACAGCAAAAGACCGTAGCAAAGACCACGATCAACATCATTAATGATGACTTGAAAGACATGCGTTTCCACTTTCTAGTGAGTTTAATTAATCTATTTAGTTTTTATGTTGGATTTTTGTTTGTTTTGCTTTTTAATTCATGTATAAGCCATACTGATGTGGACTGATGTGACAGAATGTGATCATATATATTTTTACGACAAAAATTGTACACAGCACTCATGCGCACGTGTTACACTTTGAAATAAAATGATTAAAGGAAAACAAACAACGTGCTTTCCTGATGGCTTGCAACATGAGAGGACGCAAAACACACAGACCAACAGAACACACAGACAAAACTCTCACAAACAAAAAGTCAGACTAAACGCAACTGCGCGTTTGTGCGACTTGCACTACGTAGTCTATGGATGGCGCTAACGCACAGCGCAGACTTCTAGTGAGCCTGTTTAGGAAATGACGTCACGGTTGTTATGGAACTGAACAGTCGTGTGAAAGTGAATCTTAATAACGATTAGAGCATGTGAGCTGTAATAATAGTACACCGTCCAGTGTTACACCGATAAAAAGAGTTATAACAGATTGTAATGAAACGTCAGTGTGCGGAAAATATGTTTCAATTTTATACGGTATTCTTTAACGGATAAATGCGGCTCTTCAACTTGATTGGTCTTTTAAAGTGGCTTGCAGAGAGCAAGGGTCCACGAGATCCTTACCTCACTCTGTTCACTTGATTCGAGGGTTTTGTTACTGTTAGCAGTGTGTCAGTAATCGAACTTGGTCAGCATTCTGAAATCACCGCAATATTTCTTCGTATATCAACTGTTAAAGTACTTTTTTTACCGTAAGTATAACTACTTTTTTTATATAACTTTGAAACAGAATTTGATCTGATTCACATGAGAAATACATCATGTGTACATCGATAGCGGTACAATACGATCAGTTCTGATTTTTTTTTTTCCATTTGACACCGAATCATTTCAGTCGTTGGTACAGAACAGGAATGAGTCCTTGGGTTGTGGTTACGGGTGCGGGATTTTCAGTTTGACGAGAGCTGTCAAATATTCAGCCCGGTTACGTCCGTCAGAAATACTGGAATGATTATAGCAACAGTGGTTACAGTGGTGTTTACTTTTACTGTACGTCACCCTCTTCGTGTCTTTGAGCAGGTTTGATAAGAAGCAAGAATGAGTTCGCTTTCTCACCGGGGCAGAGAAGCCAGGATTGTCATAGTGGGTGCTGGATTCGCAGGTTTGTCTGCGGCAGAGACGTTGGTCAAAGCTGGTTTTCAAAATGTCCAGGTACTGGAGGCAATGGGAAGACTGGGAGGTAGAATTCACACCACTAGACCATTTAGTGAGAATATAATAGAGCTTGGGGCGAACTGGATCCATGGTCAGAAGGGAAACCCACTCTTCCAGCTGGCCCAGGAGCACGGCCTGCTCTCGGAGGGGGATTCGGCCAGGATCATGTGTCAGCCCCATAGCGTAACCTCCCATGATTACTTCTTTCGGGAAGACGGAACTCAGATTCCCACTGAGGACGTGGACGAAGTGTGTTGCTTTTTCCGCCAGCTCACGTCTCGCGCCTTTGAGTCCGAGCTGGAGGAGAGGCATAACGGTCTGAGCTTCGGAGGTTACCTAGACAGCGCCTTTTCCGAATCGCCCTTAGCAACGCTCAACGACGGGCCAAAGGTCTTTGAATGGTGCAAGAGGATTGAATGCACAGATGAGGCAAGCTCCAGTCTCTATGACGTGTCTGTCTCGCAACTGGGCTTCTACATTGCCCTGGAAGGCGGCTTCTTTAACTGTTTAGGCCCCGGAGGCTACCAAGCTCTGCTAGACCTTCTCTTGAAGAGTCTGCCGCCTGAGGCCGTGCTGAAGAATCAGGCGGTCGAGACCGTCCAGTGGGATCTGAAGGCGGAAGAGCAGGGACAGGAGCAGTGGTGTCCCGTGAGAGTGGTCTGTGAGAACGGCGAGAGTTACGAGGCTGATCACGTGATCGTGACCGTGTCTTTAGGGGTCCTGAAAGAGCGAGCCAGGACCATGTTCACACCAGCCTTGCCAAAATCCAAACTGTGTGCTGTTGAGAGGCTGGGCTTCGGCACTGTGGACAAGATCTACCTGCAGTTCAGTGAGCGCTTCTGGCCGGAGGACTGTGCCGGTATTCAGCTGGTGTGGAACCAGGGCCCCGAGGACAAAGACGTGTACAGTTGTGATTGTGAGGGAGAGTCTTGGAAAGACACGTGGTTTAAGAAGATCTGTGGTTTTGATACGGTCGCCCGTCACCCCACAGTCCTCTGCGGTTGGATCACGGGCAGAGAGGCCCTTTATATGGAGTCACTGAAGGACAGTGAAGTGAGAGATGTTTGTGTGAGGTACGCCCAGTCATCTGCCATGTTACAAAAATCCAAAAGTTTATTTACACTGGTAAATTGGAAATGAGAGTGGAACTTAGCAAGTGACATATTCGCGTGTTTTATGAATCACAGACAGTTGAATAGAAGGCTTATGGCAAAAATCGCCATGCAGTAACCTTATCCTCATCCTGGCTGAATGGGTAAAGGAAATAATAGGCAATGTCATAAAAACTTAGTGTGTGATTAGTGGATGAAGATGGAGTTTATGTCTTTCCCAGGCTCCTGAAGTCCTTCACGGGCTGGTCTGTTCCTGAGGTTTCCAGGGTGCTCGTCTCCAGGTGGGGTCACGACCCCTACGTGTGCGGCTCCTACACGTTTATTCCCCCCGGAGTGAACGCAGTGAGGGAACATGAGGCTTTAGCAGCTCCCCTGCCTGCTGAGTCCAGATATCCTAAGAGGAAGGTACTGATATATCCCTTAAAACCAGTGTCACCCCCCCCCCCCCCCCCCACACGTCTTATTACGCTGTGTCATTATTTCTTACTCCAGACTGGTGTTATAAAGGTCACTCTTCAACTTAAATGTGCTTGATCAGCGGTTTGAACGCGAGATCTATCTGAGAGGTATTTTAACGGTTGTGAATAGTCCTCGACTTAATTCTTAAACCCTAGCTCTGGAGCAGATTGGAGAGAGACAGTCCCACTGAATAAGGTTCAGTGTTGCATGTCCAGGAATGAAATGACCAGACAGTGGAAAATATCTTAACATATTTTCACTAGATGTGTTACACTTTTTTTTTTTTTTCCCCCCGTACCAGCGTGTGTGTGTACACACGTCGTTTTATCCCTGCACAGAATGTCCTGAGTTTGGTGCATTAACCTTGTTAGTAGAGTACATTGTTACTGATTCTGTGTTTGTCTCTGAAGCCTCTACAGGTGCTGTTTGCAGGGGAAGCCACCCATGTCAATTTCTACACCACCACTCACGGTGCCTACCTCTCAGGAGTCCGAGAAGCACAAAGACTTATCAGCCATTACACTGATAAAACAATGAACTCTTCAGAATGTACATGATGACGTGACTGTTGAAAGACCTTTTATGATATGGATCCATAAAAACACACACACACACACACACACACGCACACACACACACGCTGTGTTTCTGAAAGGATTAGCTATGTCAGTTTCAGAGAAAACTTCACCACCTTAATGCCGTTTTGAGACGTGTATGATAAAAGTCAAATCTGGATAATCAGTAACTTTGATTAGTGCAGGCAGATGATGAAAAGCCCTGTTTTTCTCCTAAAAGAGGATGCCCCCCCCCCCCCCCGAGTCATGTATTACCCATACGTTTTATTGATATATGGTCATCATATGATTGTCACTGTTCGTGGAATTTGGCACGCGTACTTTTCGCCCTGGCGTTACACGTGTGCGTGAAGATGAAGTATTGAAGTGTTTATCTGAACTCGGTAATGGACGGATCATGCTGAGGGTAAATGTTTAAAAGGCGACAGCTTTGAATGATGCAATTCAAATACAGTATTTTTCTATTTGTAGACTGAAATATTAGGCATGATTACAAGAGCAAGAATTACACAATATTCCCCAGTGTCATATGAATAATTTAATTGAACAGTTATAATGATTCTTTTATAATCACGTGGCAACACATGAATCTGATGGACTTTGATCAGAAATATGTTAGTGTGCACACATGTTAAATTTCATCATATGAAAAAAGTGAAGTAAAGGATCAGTCAGTGAATTTTTTGTGAGAGTCGCCTTCTGTGTCCGTATTGATGTGTATTGTTTCCTTTAAACATCACAAAAAAGAAAGATCTAAGAAGCAAACAAACAAACAAACAAACACAGCCTCACAGAGTGTATAGAATTGTTGTTCCTCTTTATTTTAAGACATTTTTTGGAAGGTGGAAATCTTGAGATGCTTCTGTATGATCAACAACGACAGATCAGGGATCCTAAAGTCCAGTTCTGGAGGAGAGGAGGTGATCAGTACTGGGTCCAAACCCTCCCCGTTACACCTGCTCCTCTCTCCTCCTGCAGCTTGGCAGAGCCATCGAATGTGTGTGTGTGTGTGTGTGTGTCAGGGTGTTGCGTGGAGAGAGGAGATGGGGAGCTTTAATCACAGAATACTGCAGTCTATCTTCAGTCATCTGCAGAAGGGCCACGTACGACATGATGGTGGAAAATAAATAAATGACGTCATTTATATGACAGTTCAAACGCAGAGCACACTGTGTTTTAACAAGGCAAACTGATTACCGTTTACTGTTCACTGGAGAATATATCTATATGAAACTGATCCCCAACCTGTTCTATAGTAATGTTGAGAAGACTGTCTAACAATGAACATTTAGTTTAAAGAGATTGTTTTTCTCTTTTTTTTTTCTCTCAGAAAAAGAAAAAGAAATATACCTTTGCATGTCCTTGTTTCGACTGGTAATTTCCACTAGATGGCGCTGTTTTAGTAACATTTTCACACTGTACCTGAAACACGGAAGCACTGTTGCGTGGGAGTGGTCAGTGTGGGGACAGACTGCAGGTCAGAAACAGCTCAGTATGAAGTTAAACAAGGACACAGGTCTACACCAAGTAAGAAACTGCAAATATCTACCCAACACAGTGAGCGAATCACATGATGTTTTGAACTGAATGTGACAGGGGTGTGTGATACAGTCAGTCTAATTGACTCCAAAGGTTAAAGTTTCATTCTTTTTCTTCCTCCCAGCTAAACTATGTCATAGTTATGCGATTTTGCAAGAGATGAACATAGACTTAATTCACCACCACCAGAGAACGTGAAAGGAGGCAACATCTTTTCTCACAGATACAGCCTGGTGAAGTCCGTCAGAAATACTGCAATAACCACAGCACCTGTTGTGGTTACTGTAACTCTAGGTAAACTTTTCTTGTCTTTGAGCAGGTTTGATAAGAAGCAAGAATGAGTTCGCTTTCTCACCGGGGCAGAGAAGCCAGGATTGTCATAGTGGGTGCTGGGTTCGCAGGTTTGTCTGCGGCAGAAACGTTGGTCAAAGCTGGTTTTCAAAATGTCCAGGTACTGGAGGCAATGGGAAGACTGGGAGGAAGAGCCTATACCATGAGACCATTTAGTGAGAATATAATAGAGCTTGGGGCGAACTGGATCCATGGTCAGAAGGGAAACCCACTCTTCCAGCTGGCCCAGGAGCACGGCCTGCTCTCGGAAGAGGATTCGGCCAGAAAATCAGTCTCTTCTCGTAATTACTTTTTTAAAGAGGGTGGGAAACAGCTGGCCACCGTGGATGTCGACAAAATGTGTTCTCTCTTCGACAAACTTACCGCAAAAGCGTTCGATTCTGAGCTCGAAAAGAGACACAGGCCCTTAAGCCTGGGAGACTACCTCGACAGGGCATTCGCCGAAACGCGCCTGGCAGCATCTGAAGACAGGAGGAGAATTTTCGAATGGTGTAAGAGAAATGAGTGCACAGACGAAGCCTGCTCCTCCCTTTATGAAGTGTCTGCTTCACAAATCAGCGAGTACACAGACCTAAAGGGAGAATTCTTTAACTGTTTAGGCCCCGGAGGCTACCAAGCTCTGCTAGACCTTCTCTTGAAGAGTCTGCCGCCTGAGGCCGTGCTGAAGAATCAGGCGGTCGAGACCGTCCAGTGGGATCTGAAGGCGGAAGAGCAGGGACAGGAGCAGAGGTGTCCCGTGAGAGTGGTCTGTGAGAACGGCGAGAGTTACGAGGCTGATCACGTGATCGTGACCGTGTCTTTAGGGGTCCTGAAAGAGCGAGCCAGGACCATGTTCACACCAGCCTTGCCAAAATCCAAACTGTGTGCTGTTGAGAGGCTGGGCTTCGGCACGGTGGACAAGATCTACCTGCAGTTCAGTGAGCGCTTCTGGCCGGAGGACTGTGCCGGTATTCAGCTGGTGTGGAACCAGGGCCCCGAGGACAAAGACGTGTACAGTTGTGATTGTGAGGGAGAGTCTTGGAAAGACACGTGGTTTAAGAAGATCTGTGGTTTTGATACGGTCGCCCGTCACCCCACGGTCCTCTGCGGTTGGATCACGGGCAGAGAGGCCCTTTATATGGAGTCACTGAGGGACAGTGAAGTGAGAGATGTTTGTGTGAGGTACGCACATTAAAAAAAAAAAAAAAAAAAGATGTTATTTTGCGTATAATTCTGAGGTTAGTGGAACAAAATGGTGCATGTTAAAGTGTTAGTTTCAATCCCACTTATGTTCAAAGGCTTGGCAGATGTTCAAAGTCATTTGGTAGTGTGAAAACGGAAGGAAAGTTAAAAGTCGTGCATCGAATACTTCTTTTTTTTTTTTTTTAATCATCGAAGAGCAAACCAAAATGCTTTTAACTATGACAGGTGCAAAATAACATGATAATCATTACAGTTGTTTTACAAGAACATATGTACTATTTGACTTCGTTGCTCTTGCTCTGGGAGACTGGCAGTAATGAGTAGATAATCAGGCTGCATTCATATTCACAGGCTGCTCGAGTCCTTCACTGGTTGGGCTGTTCCTGAGGTATGCCAGGTGCTGGTTTCCAGGTGGGGTCATGACCCCTTTGTGAGTGGGGCCTACTCCTTCATCCCAAAGAATGTGAACGGTGTACAGGAGCAAAAGGCGTTATCAGCACCCTTACCCCCCAGGTCGAAACACTCAACGAGAAAGGTATCGATCGCTTACTAGACTGCCAGTCTGTGTCCGCTCGACATTTACGTGGGGAACAGGTATAACGTATAATTATGTATAATGACGTGACATTGTGATATAGAATGAATGACTCTGCCCCCAAACAGAGACGAAACTTTTTATCAGAGACGGACGCTTTACTCACTGCCATACTCCGCTGGTATTTTTTGCAGTTTTGTCAGAGTCCTGTTAAAACACTGCTGTTCTGTCGGCATGCGATTTCATTTTTTTACGTTGCTGTTGACTTGTATGATTTTAGCTGTTCGGCGACATATCAGTTGAAATGTGTTTGAAGTTACTGATCAGCTGACAAGAACACATTTGCACTTGTCATAGTGAACTAATAGTTGTTACACCATTGAAGGGTACGTTAATAGTTCAGTAACTGTCAGTGTTGTTTGGCTGTCACATTAACAAGTGGAACGAAACATAAATAGCCATGGTTTGTGACACGAGGCGACGAATTCATAGTGAGTCACACGAGATAGACGATGAGATTTCCTTTTTTGGAAGAGATTCTTGTATTTCTCATTCTCTGAGGTTGTGAGTGGGCGATGGTAATAGGTCAGCGTTTGTGGTACCTGATTCCTCTGCGTCTTACTCACAGCCGCCCCCCCCCCCCCCCCCCCCCCCCCCCCACGTAAACCACACCTTTCCTCTCATTCGTTAAAGTTGTCCCAGGTGAGCAGAGTTCATTGTTTTTTGATTGATTCTGTGTTTGTCTCTGAAGCCTCTACAGGTGCTGTTTGCAGGGGAAGCCACCCATGTCAATTTCTACACCACCACCCACGGGGCCTACCTGTCAGGAGTCCGAGAAGCGCAAAGACTCATCAGCCATTACGCCCATAAAACACAGAATTCGTAGAAAGAAGGGAAGAGAAGGCGGTGCTTGTATTCCAAGAATTTACCAAGACAACTTTTTGATGATTAAGCTTCAGACACTGCGTTAACGCCTCAGGAAACTGGAACTGAACAGCACATTATGAAGCAGTACACATATGAAATTGCCATATAATTATTTACACCTAAAACATTTTTAATTTTTTTTTGTCTGTATATGTCATGCACGTGGGTTATGGGAAGGATCGCTGAATAGATGTGATGTAGTTTGAGATAGTCAGAGGGACACTAAGACTGAAAGCGGGTGACATGGTAAAAAGCCTCTTGTTTAAGTCCAGAACTATCAAAAGGTTATACTGACTAATAATGCAGCAGTCTACAACTGTGGCTCATCAGTACACAAAGAAATATGCGACTCCACCCCCTGACCCCACCCCTTCACCAATCACAGTAAGGTTGCCTGAGCTATGCGCGGATACTGGATTCGCTTGTCATTGTGAGAAGTTTAACAGCTGTGTGTACCTTGGTTACAATGAACTAATTCATGCGTATCTCTTTGTTGTCAGTGTTCTAGAATCTCTCAGTCCCTTTAATATGGTGTGAAAGATTTTGACAATATGTGAAAACATGTCTTAGCTTATAAGTTTGGTCAGAAAGTGTAGGAAAAACATTTGAATCATGTATCAAGAAATCAGACCATTCACGATTGTTAAGTAGAGTCAGTATTGCAACTGAAATGTTTATTGAAACAATAAAACGTGATATATTAATTCTTCTTAATAACAATTTTAGTTAAATGTTCTCCGTTGCACATTAATCACTATGTAATAAAACAAAACAGTCTTCATATCTCTGCATTTATTTTGATATCTGTATGTTATTTGAGCAAAAATAATCCCTGCAAACCCTCATTAAATGCCCTTGATATCCTTGAGGTGTTGAGAAGTTGGCAGTTCATGATACAGTTAAATAAATCTATAAACACATCATAAAAGTTTCAACCTCAGGCAAGCGATTTGTGATCTACATACTCATTACCTCTTAGGAAACAAAATTACATTATTCTAAAATTTAATGAGCGTTATTCGACTTAAACAAAATATTATGCTATTTAAACCCTTTTCAAATTAAATAACAGATTTTAACTTAAATATTATTGATTTGTTTCTCCCAAAAGTAGTAGTAGTATATAATGTAATTAGATGTAAAACTGTGAAAAGCAGAAAAAAGTAATCTAAGATTTTTTTTTATTGTCAGTACTGTGATCTCGACCACTTTAATCTCATTTTAGTCTGGGTCAGTAATTGAGAGATGGGGGGCATGGGGTTTCTGTCGTGTAGTGATCAGTGATACAGACGTCTCCCTCCTAAAACAGGCCTCTCTCTTTCTTAAGGTTCTGTTGTTTCCACAGAGGCATGGCATAGAACTTTGAGCGAGGCATTCCCAAAACTAGAGCAAAGTCGTCATTTGACAAATACTCCTGCAGAGAGAGAGAGAGGGGGAGAGAGAGGGAGAGAGAGAGAGAGAGAGACTGTGTTAATGGTATATGATATGAATAGGTTTCCTTCATTTTGTTGTTTAAGATCCATGGAGAAACATCAGTGCCCAAGTGTAATTGGAACATTTTTTTTAGATCAAAACCCCAGGCGGCACCTCTTTTCTGGTCGGGTCGACGCCGTCTGGAAGGTCCTCTGCCAGAATGTTTACCAACTTGTCAGCTGGAAAGGTAGGCAGTGCAGCTGACGACATTATGCCCTTGTCATTAGAGATGAGTGTTGAGTTTGGTTTGGCGGTGTCCTGCAGGAAGAGAGGAAGTCTGATGTTAAAAGTTAGAACAAACTTAGAACAAACTCAGTCAGTGACGATCAAAGACATACAGTATATGTGTGGAACATGTCTTAGTTGAACAGACCACTGTAATCCTGATGACCTCAGTTGCATCTCCAAGTTCTGCCTTGAGCTCCTGGTAGGATTTCCCTCCCTGAAAGACAAAAGCGATGTGAACCGGTCATGTTATTGATTAAAGACATGACAGAGTTTTGTGAGGGCACGACTAGTCTTGAGCTTTTTGATTTTTTTCGCTTTTTTTTTGTACGTACACTCCACATGTGTGTGTCCCAGGCGTGGAACCAGCCTGTAAAGGTGGGCGGCTCAAAGCCCTGCTTGACCAGTACGATGGGGGTTTTTGGGTCCCTGGCACCGGGGTGGGTTTTCAGGTACTCCTGAGCCGTGATCACCGCATCCGCCTTCTCCTTCTCATTGGCTCCTTTGCCGATCCACAGGAAGACCTGATGAGAAAAGAGGAAAGAAAAAAAGAAAGAAAGAAAGAGAGAGGAGTTAGAACAGAAAGAGGAATACAGATTTTCCTTAAAGATTGCTTTAATACATTTACAGCCAACATTGAAATCCAGATTTAGTCAACACACTTTCTAGCTCCAAATTTGGTCAGGGTCAGGGTTAGGGTTAGGGTTAGGGTTAGGGTTAGAGAAATACATGCATCATCGGGGATTTTGGCCAGCTTCATTACAATAGTTATGTTTTAACGATTCTTATATTTTCATCCACTTGCTTCATACTAAAATCATCACTGACTGTGTGCCTTAAAATATATTGAGGTTCACAGCCGCAATATCTGCTCCTTTCTCAGCTTCTCCCTTTTGGTGAAAATGAGGAACCGTATGTAAATTTTTTTTCACAGTTGTGAACTGTGTTTTTAGGCCTCAGGGGTGATAAACGTACCACCCTAGATAGAGCTCTGTGACAAACTAAGTCCATTTGTGGCCCTCACCTGGTCCCAGATGTCCAGCAACATCACATCGTCCTCGTCCAGGTCGCTCTGGTCAAAGTTGGCGATCTCGGTGGCGATGAAGCGGCCCGTCTGATTGGAGCACTCAAAGAGGCGTGGTGTGATGTCATGGTGCTCCTCCTGAAGCCTTAACGAGGAGGAATGCACAGCAGACTTTACCAAAACACTACAGATCTGAGACGTGAGGTGGTCAGTTCGTAAACTTTTCACCGCGCACAACAGGTCCACAGAGAGGAACTCAGAGGAGCCGACTGACGAATGCCTGGTGTTCAGGTTTGGCGGAAGATAAATGTAACGGCACACGCGTTCGTTTAGTTTACGTGTTGCGACGTTACCTTTTACTGTTGGCGTACTGTGTCTTCCCTCCCAGGTTCACCCAGAAATCTGCTGGCTCCTGACCCTCTGCGATCACATGTTTCTCCCTCTTGGAGATGATGTCAGCCAGCTGTTTCCCCATCTCTCTCTCATCCCCGCTGCAGCCCTACAATGTACATTAATATGAGACAATGAGGTAGAGTTCCAGTGTGAGGCTGCATACACAGTCATTTAAAACAAAGGAATGACTGTCTCGATACATTAATGAGTCTCTGCCTAAACTATGAAGGCTCATTCTGCCAACTGGCTTCACTGTGTGTTATTCGGCTGAAGCTCTTCTGTCGAGGAGCCTTAGTGGCAGTAATGTAAGAGAGGGTAAATTTTTCATACTGAAAATATGATGCATAAAATTCAAAGAGCATACACTTGCACAGACATTGCGTCCAGAGACATACCATACCTACCTGTTGCGGCGTAACAATAACAGAGAAATACCCCGAAGAAAGAAGTGTGTTTTTTTTTTTTTACATAATGAGGGGACCCCGACACAGACCTTTCCGTACCACAGGAAGCAGCTGTTCTCAGCGCTGAGCACAAACACGTCGTTGGAGTTGAGGCTTGAGGAACGTGGAGGAACCTCGACGGCGCGCGTGTTGAATTCGTTTGTTCCGTACACGTGGAACAGCCTCACGGCATTCTGAGATGTTGTGGTGCTTTGTCTGGAACTTCCCTCCTGTCAGCATAAAACAACAGGAACGCAGTCAGAGGAGTAAGCTGGTAAACTTAAATCGGATGCCTCAGGTACTGAACACTCCTCAGTATTGAACAAGAAGATCAAGAGGACTGAAACAACACGCCCCCTGCTGATGATGTGTGGTCATGACATTTATACATTAACATTCGTCAGACTATATGACACTGTTCATAGTCTCATGTGACCGCGCATGTTGGGCCTACCTCATAGACGACCATTTTCCCTTTGAATATGGCCATGAGATGCAGCGGCTCTTTCCCCATGGGAACCCGAACCTGTACCGGTTCCCCATTGTATTTCTGGTCCAGAATCACTGCTTGGTACGCTGAGGCTGTCAGTTCTGCTGTGCTGGCATGACTACCCTGAAATGTTACGCACAGTTTAACGTAACAGACCTGATTAAAAAGCAAAAAAGGAGCTACATAAAAGTGGATATCCATCGCCATAGAAACGAACTGTGCAAGCGGCTCTCTTATCAGTTCTCTGCTTCCTGGTGATATCAGGGCAGCCACGTTGCTAAGCAGATGTTTGACTGACATACAGAGAGAAGCATGAAAAACGAAGGGTCTTTAGTATTACGAACCTGCCAGATGTACAGAATGTAGTGAATCTTGTTGTTGACTTCATACTTGTAAAGGATGAGATAGCAGTCGCCGCCGTAGAAATGTCCCAGCCACTTTCTGTCCACAGGGACTAGTTCATTGTCCTCTATCCTCCACACCTACAGTTTATAAGAAAAAAAAAAAAAAAAGGGAATTTTCACAACTTTAATTTCAAATGAATCGCTTTCGCTTCACACAGCAGATGGAACAATACGATGAAACCGCACATACCTCTGCTTCACCTGTTCCGTCGTCGACCATCTGCTGCCTGGCCGCCAGGTCGGGCCGGGCGTGCATAGACGTGGCGTCGAACTTGATTTGCTCTACCTTAGCTACAAAGTACAAGGGACACACGGCAAAAACAAAAAGCAGATTTTAAGACAGCTCTTCATGCGTCACACCGAACTGTCTTTCAACATCGTCCTATCGCTGTGAACGGCAGCACAGGTTCTGCTTTGCGTAAGTTGTTGGTGTCGGTGTAGTGTGCGTGTGGGGCTGCACGGTGAAAAACAAAAGGAAGAACCTCTCACCGATTTTGCCTGGGCTGTGAGTGGTGCCCAGACCCACGGTCTGGCCTTTCACCGTCCACTTCTGGAAGAGCTGCTTAAACAAAGCCGACTCGGCACCCTCGTTCACTGTCTCCACATAGGTGGACGGGGGATAGCCTTTTGCTTTTTTGTAAGCCTGAGAAAAAGAGCAAATTAATGAGTATTTGGAAATTGTAATTATAATATCTAGTATTACTTTTGGTGTTCTTTAAAGTAGTGAACATGGCTTCAGCATTTCAAGGGCCAGGCTGAAATACTCAAGAATAAATCATTTAAAAATATTGACTGAACGAAAGCAATGAGGTAATATGAGAGACTCACCTCGGCTTTATTCAGTGCCTGGGACCTCTCTGTCTGAGACGCCTTCTTCCCTTTCCAGACAAAGATTCTTATTCCACCCTGATCTAGCAGGTAACAATCCTGTCCCAAGAGTAAGGCAAGAAACCTTGATACAGCACTCAGTGTAAGATAATGTTTAACTTTATCATACTCCACACCCTTACAATTTACAATTTTACAGTTTAGTTATTTGGCAGACGCTTTTAGCCAAAGCGACTTACAATCAGTGAAAAAAATTCCTTTTTTCCCCCTTTTTTCCCTTTGTGACTGAGCTGTGTAAAAAAATTCTTGGAGCTAGACAGAGTTCTTTTTTTTTTTTTTTTTGAAGAGTTCCTTTACATCCAGTATCTTACACTGTTAACTTGTGATAGGAAACTGTTCTATTTGTTGTGTTGATTTATATGAAATCAGAGGAGGTGTTTCAATAATCCACAGTCACCACTGATTGTAAAGAGAGTTAAGAATTGGCTCACAGAGTTTATTTAATACTGACCAACCTGCTGTATGGCACACACTTTCCAATGCCTTAACAATGGTGCAGTTTTGTTTTTTCTTTTTTGTAAAACACCTTTTAGCCACAACATATTCATATTTGTAAAATAGCTGAGAGAAAGCTGAATTGCTACTGAAACCTTAAACGGGAACTTGTTCATTAAGTCTATTTTTTTTTTAAAACAAGTTTATTAAGATATATTTTTAATCTGTAACTTCCTAATGTTCTATCCTTTCTTCCTCTTTATCTATCTTTCAGGGCCAGTTGTAGTACCCTAACATTAACTGTGACATGTTGAGTAAAGATTAGGGTGAGCCCAGACGGCTGAGTGGTCTCATGTTTCCCTTAACAAAGGTTTTAACCTCCTGTGTGTTTAGTACTGACCTTTCATCCACGTTTACTGGCTTCTCCTGGACACAGTCGAGTTCTACTTATTTTAAAGACCACACAGCTCCTACTATAATTACTAAAATGTTATGCACATTGCTGTCAGTGTAATTTGTCCATCTGAATGAATTGGAGCTCCAAGCGATTAATATTAATATTTATACATATTTTTATAAATTGCGAAACAATGAATGAAAAACAGTAATAATCAATCAATATCCAATACACTAATGAGCTAAGTTTTGACACTAGATTAAAACTCCATTTTTTTGTTTGTTTGTTTGTTTGTTCACGGTGTTGGCAAGTTATCATTAAGGATGGTCTCTCTGCGTAGCCTTTCAAGTATGGTATTTATGTCAATGCAGAGCCTCTTACCAAACTGCTAACTGCTTTACAAACCTGGAGATTTACATGAGTCTTTGCAAGGCACTTGAACTTTTGTTGAACCACACCTACCAGGAAGACCTGTGAAGTGGATTTCCTTTCCTCCCCCATCGATGGTTTTACAGTTTTATTATTTTTTTCATTCTGACTGTAACCTGGGTTTGGCCTCTCATGTTACAGTTGAGTAAATCTGTTTCTAATTTGGGTTTAGACACTCACGTTAGAGTTGAGTAGATCTGCCTCTAATCTGGGTTTAGACACTCACGTTAGACTTGAGTAAATCTGCTTCTAATCTGGGTTTAGCCACTCACATTATAGTTCAGTAAATCTGCCTCTAATCTGTGTTTAGCCACTCACGTTAGACTTGAGTAAATCTGCTTCTAATCTGGGTTTAGCCACTCACATTATAGTTCAGTAAATCTGGTTCTAATCTGGGTTTAGACACTCACACTAGAGTTGAGCAAGTCTTGTGTCAGAGGCTTCACAGCAATCTCTTGGACCACCAGGTTTCCCTGAGCGTCTGAAATGCTGTGGACAAAAAAAAAGAAAAAAAAAAACAAAGGACAACAACAACAAAAAAAAAGTCATTGACTGAAAACGAAAGTAACAAGTGTTTTATGTAACAGTGTCAACCTTTCTTCCTCCGTGCTCTCTCTCTCTCGCTCTCTCTCTCTCTCGCTCTCTCTCTCTCTCTCTCTCTCTCTCTCTCTCTCTCGCTCTCTCTCTCTCGCTCTCTCTCTCTCTCTCTCTCTCTCTCTCTCTCTCTCTCTCTCTGTTCATACAGAAACAAATTGAGACGTGCTTTCAAGCTTGTGTCTGACTAGGATGGAGCGAGCTGTGCTTACTGAAAGAGCTTAATGCTGGACTTGAGTTTCTCGTCCACCACCTCGTCGGATATGGGCTCTCTGATGTCCCTCTTGTCTCCCAGGACCTTCTTCATCAGATTGAAGGCCTCCTCAGAAGATTTCTCATCGTCCCCCTCCACCACCGTCACCTGGGCGCGGCCCCCTCTCTCCCTGTCCCTGATGTCCTTGGCCAAATTCATCCCCTAAAAGGAGTTGCTTTGCATCTTATTCTCAAGCTCATGTGGTATATTCCTCCCTTGAGAGTCAAGACTTTATTGTAAAGCTGTTATTGTGTCGTGATACCTTGAGTCTCTCCATGCGGTTGCTTTTGGGCCCATTCCATTGGATAATGAGGTTACCCAGATCCAGCAGGAACACATCTCCTTTGTTGAAACTGCTCCAGTTCAGGTCCACCTGAAAAACACAGCGTGATGTCCAGTATACACATCATGTCCAATCTACATATCATGTCCATTATAACACATAATATCCTGTCTGACTGTCTGCTTTTCATGATCTTTGTAGTGGTGGAGTGGTGCCATTACTGGAATGGATTATTACACAGAAAATCATGTGAGACAAAGTCTCCACTAGGGGGGAGAGAGGGGCCATGAGAAATTGTGAAGCTGTGAGCGTTTGCTGGAAATGCAAATGATGCGTCACTATCTCGCTTCTCTCTCAACCCTCTTTCCCCATGTCACAGTTCAAAAGGTCAGAGTTATTCGTGTCGTCAGTGGGCGTTAGGGTTTGGATGGTTCAGTGGGAAGGCTGGTGCTGTCGTACTCTCCCAACGAAACGCTCCGCTCATGGCTTTGCATCGCAGAGCCGCTCATCCCATGAGAGTTTGACTGGAATTTTATGAGTCTGGAGTTTTAGACAGAGCTAAATTCCTAAGGGTAAGATTCTGTGGGTGTAGAGCAGTGTTAAGGGTGATGGTGTACAAAGTGATATAATCTTTTTAGAGACATATTAACATATTAACCATAATCTTTTTAGGGACATATTAGCAAAAAAAAAAGTTTGTCGTAGCTCACAGAAATGAGTCCTACTTCTCTGTTCAATCTAAAGCGTTTCCTCAGAGCGGACCCGAAAGAGGAACGGGCTTTCCAGCAAATGACTTGATGCAACAAGATTGACAAGATGTAACCACTATTTCAGTGATGAGGAAGCAAAATGAGTTGAGCTTAAGCAACGGTTTAAGTCATGGGCAGAGACACATTTATTAATGTGTGTTTCATTTTCCTTAAAAAAAAAAAAAAGCCTTTCTGCCTGTACTTGGTATGTTGCTGAACAACTCCACCGCTGTACAGAATCTCTCATTTTCATTTGAGGCAGTTCTTTTCGTGAACCGACAGGTCTTTACCTGCTGGTCCATACGGGTTGAAAGTAAATGAGTAATTACTCAAGAGTGTGTGCTGTCGCTTGTTGAATGACAAATAAAGTATTGAGGGAACTGCTGGTTGTCATCTTTCTGCTTGCCATTTTGTAGATTCGTACAGGTTTTGACAGAGTAATTTAGACATAAATCAGTCAGTAGTTTGATTTTTTTTTTTTTTTGTTTCCAGGAAGTAATGAACAAGTAATCCCATTACAGTTTGAGATATGTGATTAGTCACGTGTGATGACTTAACTTTGACTAACCACACCCACACTAAACTGGAGTAATTAACAAAAATCTAGGACATTAATAAGTGGAGCGCTCTCTTGTAGTTACTCTAATGTTAATACTTCATGACTTGGTCGATGGACCAGTGGAACTGCACCCTTTGACTTTTGAGTTGGAGTAAAGTTCTGGTTGGGCTCTTCCTCACCTCCCCTGCTGCCACATTCCTCTTCCCTTTGACGTGCAGCAGCCGACGGACGTTGTATGTGTTGGTCTCCACTTGGTTCAGACCAGAGGCTACTCCACCCTTTTTGTATCTGCAATCAGAATGTCATCAGTACGGTAGGTCAAACCTACACAGCTCATTCTGAGAAAGAGGAATGCAGAAGTAAAAACTGTGTTTTTTCAACTTCCTAAAAACGAATCCTATTTATGCTCATGTTGATTCGTCTTCGGGAACTGGGTTGGAATTAGATGACATGAGTAACAAAGTTGTGTGTTTTACTTTGGTCACAAAAAAACAAAACAAAACAAAACTGATTTAAAGCCAACCGGTATTACTATTTTTTTTTTCAAGTAATAAATTAAAGAGTTTTAAAAAACACAGTGCATATGTGTATATTTTTTTGTAATGCATAGAGGACACTTTGTACGACGAGGTTTTTGGAGAGGGTGGACTTTACATGATGCCCTGTTTGAAGTATCCACGGAAGGCAGGGCTCTCATAGCCCTGGGTTTCCCGGTGTTGGACGGCAACACCACCCAAGTGGTCATCCATGAGGGTGGTGTATATGGCCGCTGAACCTTGTTCATCCTGAGACGTTTGTTTACCCAGCCAGTAGTGGATGTCATAGGAAAAAGAGCTGCTGGTCTTACGAGTCTTGAAGACAGAAAAAGACAAGAAGTTTATTAAACGTGACACCATGATTGTTTTTTCAACCCTTTTGTTTCATACGATTTTTTTTCTTTTTCTTTCTTTTTTATAGATTTGAAAATGACCTTTTATATTCATCATAATTACTTACATGCAATATGATATAGCTGTCTCCTTCATAAAAATGTCCATAGGTTTTAGAAGGCACAGGTTTCAGTTCCATGTTCTGGCCAAGGATAAAACAAACGCACCATAAAACACTTTTCTTTGATGGACTCAGAGGGAGAAATAAACAGCAATAACATTATTTAGATCAGATACACCATCACAGTATTGTCCCTCATAAATATCTTATCTGATTAAAATCTGTACGGGAGGACATCCCCTTTTTTTTCACTAAGGTCAAATGGACTGCACTGGTAAGGCTGGTCCGTAATGACTAAGTGAACACACACCCTAACACTCACTTACCTCCACCCTCCATATCTGTAGCCCTGGAGTGGTTTTATTAAGGGCTCTGGAAACCTGGGTCTTGGCTTCGACTTTTGGCATGATGGAATCTTCTTTAGTCTCAGGGAAACACCTGAGAGAAATGGGACAGAGGGTAGGGTGGAAAAGAGAAAAAAAAAACCAACTTGATGCTTTATCTATTCATTGCTGATACGTACTCTTATCTTTACCACTCTTTGTAAAAGCCTCATGGAATCATCTACGATTTTTTTTTTTTGTTTCACAGTAATTACAGATGAGATTAGCGTTGTGAAGAGTCAAGACAGCCATATTGTGTTCTGAACTGAAGTCACCACCTCCAACGCTTCTCAAACTCACGCCTCAAAATGTTGCACATCAGAAACATCCTCTGTCTTCTAACCTCCGCCCAACGTTATTGACTGTAACCCAGTCATCACACCCGTTTGTCACCATCACTCCCGGAGTATGAGCCAATGACGCTGAACACCAAACACTCCTTCCGACTCCCTGATGATTCTCCTGTCAGCACTAACAGTTTCCTGACAGCATGATACCATGACCCTCCCTGACTAAGCCTTTTGTGGTCTAAAGTATCACGGCAAAGCGTAGTTAATGATTTAATTAGAGTTGCCCTTTTACCCCGGTCACCTCAGTGTAATGAGGGAGGTGCCTCACAGAAGACAATTCCGTAATTGACTGCCGGAAACTTTTACCTGGTAACCTGTGCCGTGAGGCCAAATGTGCAGCTCATACCAGAGCTGTGTCTGCCCTGCGTTAGGAAAACACAACTAACCACAATACAGGAAACGACAGTTTTGCTAACTTTAGACGACTATAAGAAGATCTTCTGTTTTCAGCTAAGACAGAGTCAAAATGAGTACAGACCATGTGACTGCCTTTCATCATCTCAGCTCAGTGTCTAAGTGTTCTTCAGTGCTTCACCAGCAGTTTTTTTTTCAAGAGATAACTTACACAAGTTCTTTTCTTTTGAAAACATGATCTCACGCTCTGTACACGGTTCTGAGTTCTTAAATATCAGACTTAATATGTCAAAAAAAACCCCAAAAAACCAGGGAGGAGTATGCCTTTGGGTTCTTAAGTGCCATCTTTTCACCAGGTGAATCAAGGCTCCAACTCGAGAGACGCAATTTAAAAAGCTTTTTTGACATCATGTAAGAGTACATCAGCTCCATCACAACGTTTCAGAGCCGTAGTCATATGAAGAATGACACATAGCTTAAATCTTAAGTTAGAACAGGTCTTTGCCGCTTACCGTGGAAAAACCCGCTTGTCACCTCGGCATGTGTGAAGTAACACCAGACCTGCACTTGCAGATGTGAAATAAAAAATGCAAGGTTTAACGAGTAGGGTTTTTTTTTTTTTTTTTTTTGAACAATCATGACGTGAAACACCCAACAAAATTCTTTTCCTGCAGCGAATGTAATGTTTTGCAATTGTTTTGGTGTAACTGTGCGGAATAAACAAAACAATACATGGGCAACCCAATTAAGACGGACTGCTTCTCAAATGCCGATACACAAACTTACTACTTGTAAATTTGAATAGAATACAAACAGTTTAGGGTGGGCGTCGCTTTTTTTGTATTGTTGCCTTGGTTGCATGAGGCTGTATGTGGTTTATTATCCGTAGACAGTAAAACGCTTTTGTTCTATATTTGTTTGGTGTCTATCATGAACATACACCTCGCAGCTGTTTAACTTCATCTGCTATCTAAAAAAAAAAAACCCAACATAAAAACCCAAAGCTTAAGCACCAGCTTGCATGTGTACTGGTCTCAAAAATAAGACACACCCTTTCCCACACGCTCTCAACCCTCAAAACCACACTCAGTTCAACCAGTTTTTCTCACTGAATATATATGTATATTATTATTATTTTTTTGGCTTGTTTTTTCCTGGAGGGCCTGGACGAATCTGCCTCAGTGCACTGACCACTGCATTGGTCTGATGCTCTGTGCCTAGTTACTGTCACCTGTTGAGGGTTCTCTGTCCACCTCTGAGCAGCTGCTATGGTAACAGTAGAATATTCAGGAGAGCAACATTCTAAGCTGTGGTTATGTGAGTGAAACGTAGTCAGAGGTTTTGAGGTTAGCTGAGTTTAGCATGTAAGCTACCTTGTGAACTGCTCTGTTTTTCTCTGTGGTATTTTGTCTGAGGTAATTATTTATGATGGTGCAAGTGATGGTTTAAATAATGAACCGTGTTATAATGCACAGTGTAGGACTATTACAGCTCTCTCACTGGTTTTTATCATCGTATAGAGCATTACTTCTCCAGTTACAAAAAAGAAAGACATTCTTTTCCCTTCTCTTTTCCTTCATCTTGTTCTTGTTCTTGTTTTTCTTCTTCTTCTAGTTCTCTACAGAGCTCTGGGGATGTTTTCTAATGAACATAAATGTGCAGGATGGCTGAATACTACAGAAAAAATGCAAAGCATTTAAATATTTCATGCTTGCAGTAGCAAAAACATATTAAAATACATGTACTTCTGTAAATCAGACCTCAGTAGATCGGCTGTGGACATCTCAGAAGCCTCAACCTTGGCATTTGTATGTTTGTGTGTGTGTGTGTGGTGTGTGTGTGTGTGTGTGTGTGTGTGTGTGTGTTTGAGTGTGTGTGTGTGTGCGCACGCACGTGTGTGAATGTTTAATTAACCTGGCACCTGAAGGTGTGCTAAAATAATTATATAGCTCAACTTTTGACTTTGAAACAGGGATGATTGGAACTTATGCAACAACCAATGGAAAGATGACTATAATCCACTCACTGCCCAGTGCAAAGGTTGTCATTACCATGCTAGAATATCTGCCTGCATCTACAAAGTGCCAGATAGGCACACAACTTTCCTGGCTGGCCTATGCCTGTATTATCACAGCACTGTGCCCACATGAGGATATCTGCAACATGGGACTCCGGCTTTTATTGCGTGTGCTCTGGGTAAACAAACAAAGCGTACAGGGTTATTGAATAATCTTGATATGGATTTATGTGTGTGTGTGTGTGAGACAGAGAGAGAGAGAGAGGGTGTGTGTGTGTGTGTGTGTGTGTGTGAGTGTGTGAGTGTGTGTATGTGTGAGTGTTTGTGTGTGTGTGTGTGTGTGTGTGTGTGTGTGAGTGTGAGTGTGTGTGTGAGTGTCTGTGTGTGTGTGTGTGTGTGTGTGTGTGAGCGTGTGTGTGTGTGTGAGTGTGTGTGTGTGTGTGAGTGTGAGTGTGTGTGTGAGTGTCTGTGTGTGAGTGTGCGTGTGTGTGTGTGTGTGAGTGTGTGTGTGAGTGTCTGTGTGTGTGTGAGTGTTTGTGTGTGTGTGTGTGAGTGTGTGTGTGTGTGTGTGTGTGTGTGAGTGTGTGTGTGTGTGTGTGAGCGTGTGTGTGCGTGTGTGTGTGTGTGAGTGTGTGTGTGTGTGTGTGTGTGTGTGTGTGTGTGTGTGTGTGAGCGTGTGTGTGCGTGTGTGTGCGTGTGTGTGTGTGTGAGTGTGTGTGTGTGGGAGGGGTTCGCCCTGGCATTGCCATCTACTTGTCCTTCTCTTTCTATCCTTTTCCTCAACAGTGTCCAGAAAAACCTGACATCTGCTTCACACTTCACACTTCCTGTCAGTTTTCATCCTCCTGCTGAGCCCTGACGGTGACGTCTTGAAAGTTTCACATGTCTATAAAACATTTTCTACACATGCTCAGCCTTCATTCCTCCCCTAAAATACACTTCTGTTTGAGTTCTGCTGGCATACATATGCCGTCTTTCCTCTGTTCGTTGTCAGTACCTCATATATTGAACAAACACTCTCTCTTTGATTATGGTCACACCCTCTCTATGAATGAAGTGGAAAGAGAGAGAGCGAGAGAGAGAGGGAGAGAGAGACAGAGACAGAGAGCAAGGTCAATACTCTTTATCCACTCAAAACAAGCGACTACGAGGAGAATTTGAACAAAACCCCAGTTGCAGGCATATCTTATCTTATCATATTATATCGAAGTTAAGGTCAAGCATGACCTTGACTAAAGTTATACCGTGTGGCAACAAGACGCAGCCCAAGGTGTAGACCAACAATTCTGATCCTTATGATCCTTATATTTTCACAGTTTAATGTCACAGTTACTGACCCTTCAGCTATCAGTTAAAATCACTCCCATTGAAATGTACACCTTCATTTAATGGTCTTAACCATTCAACACTACTAGTGCTATGTGTTACCGCAAAACGCAGGAAATCAGCACAGCCTCCCACCACTGGTTCATTCATAAGCTCCAGCCTTGTGTCAGTAAAGATGAGTGTTACATGGAACAGAGTATAGCATAAGATCAGTTTAAATCGAGGACAGAGCGCTGGCAAACGGACTCACCTTCTT
>NC_044504.1:37204896-37214896 GCF_902362185.1 Chanos chanos
CTTGTCGTTAGACAAAGGCTCGGTAAAGTGCCCAGAAGACACCCTACCTCTAGTCTTTAGGATCTCAGCGATGTACTTCTCCAGGCCGTTGTCCTCGGTCATGGAAAACAACATCCAACAACCCTCGCTGTCTTTCACACGACACTGCCAGTTCTCAGGCTTCTTGTCCAGTCTCTCCACCATGTGGGCCTTGATGTGGCTGCAGTTACCACAGGACTGCTGCTCTTTTTTAAAGCCCAGACACTCGATACAGGCCCTGGACAAAGGCAAATTGCAAAAAGGCAAATGAAAAGACAGAGGGTGAGATCTGGCTAGATCTGATTATCCATATCCATTATACCAGAATAAGCAGGAACAGGCATCAAAGGAGATAGGGCATAAATACTAGAGAAGCCCGGTTCACATGACTTTTACTGCTGAGGACGGACGGTCGGCCTGTGTTCACTGACGACTTAAATATCAGTGATGACGGCGGCACCGACTCAGGTTCTTACCCCGAGCGTTGACAAGGAGGCTCGCAGGTCGGGCACCTCCGACAGAAGGGTTTCTTGTAATCTCCTAAGCACTCGCACTGGTTGCACACGCACTTGCCACGCCCGTGACACACCGTGCCGTCGCGCCCTTTGCATTTCTCCTCTGATTTTTTGCAATGACAGGCCGAGCCCTCGTAGCCCTCGTGGCACTTACAGGTGCCACACACACAGTCCCCATTGCCTTCAATGTGAAGAGAAAGAACATGTTACTATTACAGCTACAGAGCCACAAAACTAGTTCAAACCAGTTGAAAACAATTTTAAAAAATTGTGTGTGTGGAGAGCACCTGTATATACATAGGTTGCCCTGCACGCTGACCTAAGGGACATATATATATACATATATATATATATATGTGGGGGTGTGTGTGTATGTATGTATGTATGTATATATATATACATATATTGCACACACACGCGTGCACGTGCACACACACACACACACACACACACACACAAGTGGTCCATGATTACCTCCACATAGTTGGTTCTGGAACTTCTCGCAGTGTTCGTTATCGCATTCACAGTGTTGGCCGTAGTAGAAGCTGCCGCTCTCGGTGGCGTGGCACTGACACCTTCCACAGACGCAGTCTCCCCGGCCCTCACACTCAGTACCGTTGTCTCTCCGGCAGGCTGCCCTGAGAGAGCTCTCGTCTCTTTTCCCCACCTCACACTCACACCTCTGCCCGACAAAACCCTCATCACAGCTACACCGAGACAGAGAGCGAGAGAGCGAGAGAGAGAGAGAGAGAGAGAGAGAGAGAGAGCGAGAGAGAGAGAGAGAGAGAGAGAGACAGAGAGACAGAGAGAGCGAGCGAATGGGAGAGAGAGAGACAGAGAGAGAGAGAGAGAGAGAGAGAGAGCGAGAGAGAGAGAGAGAGAGAGAGCGAGAGAGAGAGCGAGAGAGAGAGAGAGAGAGAGAGAGAGAGAGAGAATCACAAATCATCACTTTTTCTTTTTTCTTTTTCTTTTCTTTTTTTTTTTTTTTTTTTCAAAATGTGACGGAAAGCCTTCGTGTCGAGCGGTCCTGAAAGAAGTGTGAGGTGTGTCCGCGGTGTGCAGAAAAGAAAGACAAAAGGCCCTCGCACCTGCACCCTCCACACACCACGTGGCCTTTTCCGTTACAGTGGGGGGACGATGGGTTCTTGGCATCATCGCACCGGCACTCACAGCGGGTGGAAACGTGGACTGTCATTCGGTCCTGGAAGCCCAGAGGGCCGATCCGAAAACTTGTGTCTCCGATGCACTTGTCCACTTGAACATTCACAGTGAAGGTTACCTATCGGGGGGGGGGGGCCCAAAACTCATCTTTAAGAGATGTTTCGGTATAAGCGTTTGAAAACGTCATCAAACAGAAATGAGTAACGCTTTAAATAAATAAAAAAATAAAAAGTTGAAGACAACAGCTGTGAAAAGCTTGTCATTAAAGTCTGCTGGATTAAAGTACTTTCCGGGAGTGCAGACGTCCTTACCTCTTCATTGATTTTCACTCCGTTGCAGGTTCCTTGGTCGGAGAACACGCCGCCCTTACATGACGAGTACTGGACCGTCAAGTGCTCAGGCAGCTGCTCCTCATGTCTGACAATCACAGTTGAGGACAGATTCTGAAAAATCAACCCCCCCCCGCACCCCACCACCACAACAGAGCGGACAAACGGATTAATGACAGGGAAGAAAAAAAACGTATGCTCTTATAATTCAGGTCCTGTTCCAATTTAAACATCTGGATACATCTGGATTTTGCTGTTTACATCAAATATTTGCAAGACAACACCAGAAATGTTTGTGGTTATATACTCACGTTGTATGCCTCTCGAATTAGTTCTATAACATTACTAGAATCAGAGTCTAGCACACCAACTTCAGACTTGGGTATTAACCTACTCAGCTCCTGAGGAGGAAGAAAAAGAGGGACAGTTTTTGTTGGTTCTGCTGTTTTAACTTCTACCACCAGTGAGAGAAAGAAAGAGAGAGAGAGAGAGAGAGAGAGAGAGAGAGAGAGAGTAGATCAAAGTTGTTTCTTTAGCAACAATAACAACAACTATTACTATTTCTACTACTGCTACTGCTATGAGAACTGCAGGAAAATGCTGATATTTCTTACATGAACCACAGAACACAGTTGCACTTGAGATGTACATATATTCAAATAATAATATAGACTTAGTTTTATACTAACATAACAACATATTATCATTACAATCATGTCATATCATGCAGAAAATTATTTATTACATAAACTGTGGTAAACAGTTGTGCAAACTACTGGTGAACTATGTCAGGTACTTTAGCATCTTCAGAAGTATGTCATTTAAAACACACACACACACACACACACACACATCACACGGACGGACAGACACACACACACACACACACACACACACACACACACACACCACATGCACACAAACATGCAAACGCTAAATGTCACGTACTTTAGCATCTTCAGAAGTATGTCATTTAAAACACACACACACACACACCACACATGCACATGCAAAGGCATGCGCACGCACACATACATGCACATACTAAACGTCAGGTACTTTAGCATCTTCAGAAATATGTTATTTAAAATACACACACACACGCATGCACACGCGCGCGCACACACACACACACACAGGCACAGACACACACACACACACACACTATGTCAGGTACTTTGGCATCTTCAGAAGTATGTCATTTAAAACACATACACACTACACACACACACACACACGCATGCACACGCGCACACACACAGACACACAAGCAAGCAAGCAAACACAAAATACATGACGATTAGATGCTTACCCTGTAAACATCCTCCACGTTTTTAGTGACAGCAAAAATAGGCTGGATATTGTTCTCCGCTAATTTGATAGCGACCTGACCGACTGATGGGTAATCCTGTAACAGTCATTTGAACCGTATGTAGTGTCATTCACAACGTGAGTACAGTTGTAAGACTCTGATATATTTTTTAAGGTTTCTAAATAACCCTAAAGTTGAAAGGACAGTGAGGTGGGTTTCACTAGAGTCTGGTTTCGTTCTCTGTGATTTCTGCGACATACCAGTTCGTTGCTCTTGCCGTACATGAAGTTTTTGTCCAAATGACAGCTCTCATCGTTCGGCTCTAGAATTGCAGCGAGTTTTCCATCGCCAGCCATGTGAAACCCAGCATCTGTTGCTAGAACCAGCAGCCGAGTGCTGTTTCCCCAGCCGATTTTATCCTGTACAACAAAACATTGTCAACATCCTCATACGACAACTTGTCATAGTACATTCCCTGCATTTGCCTTCTCAGCCAATAAATGTAAAGTACAGAGTGGAGTAAACGGCAGAGTACTGCCTTTGGCATCTGTTAAACTGAAGCGCAACACACACAGTCAGTGTTAACGGTGACAGTTTTGCAAGTCCAGAAGCTACTGCAAAGCCGGTCACAGGTTCAATTGCGCCCTTTAGTGTTATCTTAAAAGCATGCACATCTTTATACACTCCGTAAAACTGGAAAGAAGTGTCACTATTCTATGACACATGTTAATCTTTCTTCCGCTCTCTCTACTACTGCATGGTACGGGCTATGCTCTCTGCCACCCAACACTCCTTTGCACGGAAGTTAAATCGGTTGATTCATGATATCAGGCTAATTCAGACTCAAGACGTCGTACTACGTGTGTACACTTAGTACTACCGGTGGGACAACGGCACCGCACTCACCCCGCAGACTGCCGCCTGCATAATAGCATCCAGACTTCCCTCTGGGGTGTCCAGATTTCCCGATATTTGTTGCTGTGACACCATGGTGGAAAACGTCGCTGTGCTATCTGTCAGGCTAAGGACATGCTTGTATCCAAATGCTGCCTGACAAGACCCTTCTTTCTCTGGACACGGTCTCCGAAGCTTCTCTTCATTTGTGTCCGTAAATGGAAGAACAGTTTTGTCGACAAATGAGCCGAAGCCTGCAGAAAACGAACCGATCGTGATTCAGTCACCACAAGTTTGAAAAGTTTTTTTTTTTTGTTTGTTTTTTAGGATGATGATAATTTGTCATTCAATGTGTTATCACATTACCTATTCTAGCTCTTCCTGTGGTGAGTTTCTTCAGTGTCTCAAGTAATGTATTGCCCAGTTTTTTGACGTTTTCCAGATCATCCTTCATGGAATAGGACAGGTCCATCAAATAGTAAAGGTCCACAGGGTAACCCTCTGCCCTTTTAAACTTGAGCTCAAATGTGAAAGGCACACCTGAAAGAGAGAAGACAAGAAAAAAAATGACCCGTTTACATCCGTTAGTTAGGTACAGTACCGTTTATTTTTGGCTTTTGTTTTGAGTTTTGAGCAGCGTACCTGGTCTGAGCTGCAGTTTGATCTCTTGGGGTTGGATCTGGACGGGGTCACGGCCACGTGTAGAGGACAGGGGCTTATCTTTCAGACGATTCATATTATTAAGAGGAGAAACAATATCGTTCTCTGGGCATCCTTTACTGACCAGTGCTTCTTTGGTGTTACATCTTACTGCCTCTTGCTCTCCAGGCTTGGTAAAGTTCTAATGGTGAAGAGGGACAGAAGATAACGCTCAGGGCCCAAGAGATCATACAGCAACTGTACAAATATACACACCACATCGGAAGACTAGTCTCAGAGGTCTATCTATCTATCTATCTATCTATCTATCTATCTATCTATCTATGTGTCTGTCTGTCTATCTGTCCATTTGTCTATCTGTTTATGTGTCTGTCTGTCAGTCTGTGTGGACACGTCATATGGACTAATGTGAGATACTGATGTTCTGCTCTGTAGCATGCTGGGGGAGTATGTAGGTATGCTGACAAAACTACGCAATACATAGAATCAAAGCCAGTGAAACAAACGCACAAGGCTTGAGAGGAGAATACAAATGAGTGCCTTGCAAGGCGTGAATATTTGCTCTTTTAAAATGCAGATGTGAGGGTGCTTGAATTGAAGGAGCACACTCCTTACCAAAAATTTGCACCATACACAGGTTGGTCCTGTTTTGATGCAGTCTGCGCATGTGTTCACAACTGCTGAGGAACACAGATCCTGCGATTGGACTGGGAGGAACAAGAAAACATCATAATTGAAGACTGTGGTGACATTTAGTCTTATACACACACACACACACACACACACACACATATGCGCATGCACACGTGCGCACACGCGCGCACACACACACACACACACACACACACACACTCGCGCATGCACATGCACACACAGCTCACACACACACACTCGCACACGCACATGCACACACGCACACGCGCATGCGCACGCACACACACATGCATGGGCACGCACACGCACACGCGCATGCGCACACACACACACGTGCACGGGCACGCACACGCACAGGCACGCACACACACATGCACGCACACACCACCGACATTGTAGTCTACTGAATAATCTAGGTCTGCTGTAAATTTTGTTGAAAATAAGAGTTAAAAACAGTTGCAGTTCTATGTTTACAAAACTGTAGTATCACAGACCTATATTAGATGAGCATTGACTATCACTGTAGAACTTCTTAAAGCATACAGCGATTTATTAACTGAATTGCCACATACCCAAATGTAGACAACGGCTAGAATCAATCAACCACAGTCCAAAAAAAAATCTATGGAGTATGCATTTTTTCCAATGGTGAAGTAATCGAATTGTTTCAAATAGATTCTTCTTTTTTCTTCTTCCGTTTTTTTTAAATTTTAACATTAATTAAAGTGTCATTTCATTTGCTTTGGTTTGTGACGTGTAGAAACCTGACTTAAACGGACTTACAGATGAGAGGGCGCTCTCTATATTTGAACCCACATTTTTTGGTTTAGACAAGATAACAGATTGTTTCATAATTGTCTTGAAAGGCATCTGAGGTCATAGTTGCTTGACTTTGTTGAATTCCTTTTTTTTTTTTTGGCTTTCAATAAAGTTTTACAAGCAGGAGCGGTCAAGTGAGTTGGCACCTGCCAGCCATCAGCATGCCTTCATGATGTTGGCTTGATCGTCCTATGAATCATATAAGATTTATTCCTACTATTTATATATTGTCTATTCACACTCGTCTGGTAACGGAGGATGAGCAAAGTAAGAATTTCATTGTACAGTGTAACTGCCTGTTTTGCTGTGCACATGACAATAAAACTCTTGAATCTTGAATCTTGAATCAGTTACAGTAATACCAACTGTACTGAAATGGTATTTTCAGTGATATTGCTCATGTGCGAGAGACAAAAAAAAAAGAAAAAAGAATAGCAGTTGTGACATCACATTTTTGCACTGACAGCCTTGTCTTTAACGGATCCACTGACAGCTGAGCCCCTGGCTTCATTAACCAGGGGTTTTGAGGGGTAGGTATTAACCAAAATGTGCAATGTGGACAGCCTCTCTGGGCCGCAAAGTGTGTCATGTCATTTATAAGTGGAAGATCATGCAAGAGAAATAAACACAGCAAAAAAAAAAAGCAAAACAACAACAACAACAACAACAACAACAGGAAAGAAGCCTGGAAATGTAACAGTTTACTCATTTAATAATTACATCACACTGTTCCAGTTCCGTAACTGGGGATTGTGAGTATTGTTATACTGACATTTAATTTCTGAGAGTGAGCCTATGTTTAATCTCTACCCTGTTTCCTGGGGAGGGAAACATGATGTAACTCTCCTCCTCACCCCCCCTCTTTCCTCCCTGTCTCCAAGCCTCCCTTCTTTCTGTTTACTGAGGCTTCATCATCTTTTAAGTCACATTTCCTCAACCCACAACATTTTATGTTTACACAACCTGAGGCTGACTTCTTAAGCGAATCTTTTAGTAATTAAAGATGAACATCAGACAAACATTAGACATCACGTTCTTTCAGTCTGTCACGTTTGCCTGACGTGCGCTAAGAGAATTTCTTTTTAATGGTAAGTCAGATTCACATAGCGAAGATTTAAGCAGCCAGCAGCCGATATTTGCCTAAACCTTAATGGTTTCCATAAGTTTTGATTATTTTATCAAATGTGATGTGCAGTTGTGTGTAATGTTTCCATACCGTATTCTCCAATCAGCAGTAGGACCAGGATCCTCAGACATACCCCCTGATGCATTTCCTAATGAACAGTAAAATGTTTTTCATTAATTAATGGCACAACTTGCACCACTGATCAAGTCCACAGTAATGATGCCTTGACTTTCCTGGTGTCACATTTACTGCCGCGCAGTGTGCACCCAGGATCTGCAGCACTTGCGATAAATATGCATATAAAATCAGGAAGTTTGTTGCGTTGCTTAGCTCAAGTAGCTAAAATCAAAGGAAAAAAAAAAATATATATATGTATATATATATATATATAAAAAAACGTCATCCATGTCATGTACCTTCTGAAATCAACTCTGAAATTTGTGTAGCGCTGTTCACGGAAAGAGAAGAAAAGAAAAAAAAAAAGCATATGGGCCCTATCTTGCTGTAGCTGCAATCAGCTGCTTTCTCTGAGGCGGTTGACACTCGTGAGTGGACAGGCTGATTGCCTTAAATGGCCATGAAGACAACGTACTAAAAGCTATATTGCATCATCTCTTTGCTTTTTGGTACGCAGAGACAATGCTCACTCCTCCATTTTCTGAAGTAAATGAAAGCTTTGAGCAACAATGGAAAAAATAAAGAAATTTTATCATACATACAACTTCCCCTGCTCAGTAATAAACACCTGCTTTAGCTTATTTTAAATTGTACTGATTTTAATTAATTACCAACACGAATTTCACTTCAGACCCAAACCACAGTTTGAAAACAGTCATGTTTCTTGTGCAAAGTGATTCAAAAATACCATTAAATCTTGATACATCAGACAGCAGCTACAGACTCAAACAGTCAGACAGACTCTCTCTCTCTCTTTCTCTCTCTCTCTCTCTCTCTCTCTCTCTCTCTGTCCTTCTCGCTCTCTCTTTCTCTCTCTCTCTCTCTCTGTCCTTCTCTCTCTCTCTGTCCTTCTCTCTCTCTCTCTCTCTCTCTCTCTCTCTCTCTCTCTTTCTCCCTCTCTCTCTCCCTCTCTCTCTTTCTCCCTCTCTCTCTCTCACACACACACACACGCACACACACAAAGACAGGCACACAAACGCACAAATATCAAATATCTTGGCAGAGGCTACTGAGATTGCCACAACCAATCTACTGAAGTCTGATTTACAGAGGTACATGTATTTTAATACGTTTTTGCTGGTTGCAACCATGACATGCTTAAATGCTTTGCATTTCTTTCTTTCTTTTTCATCAAAGTTGTGTCAGTTAAAGATAACAAACACAGGAAATCCAAGATCCTGTCACTGTCACTTTCACACACACTACACCCGTGTGGTTGTTCTAAAAAGCTGGTTGTCATTCAGCGTATATCAAACAAACCAGTAGAAGCTGTGTAATTATATGCATATCCAATAGGCAAGCTTTTGTTCTTGTCACACTTATGTCCTCAATTCATGGATGCAGCACAAAACCTTACGTTGAGTTGAATTCTTTTGACCCCACATGAGGTTCGATGCTGCACTAGTTAATGAAGATTTTTCTAAAGGAAGTGATGGTTAACTTACTCTAAACCAGGCTCACATACCTGACCCACCACATTTTAAAACTCACTTGGTGGTTTCAACTAAAAAAAAGCCAAACAAACAAACAAACAACAGCAACAACAACAACAAAAAACAGTTAAACATGGGGACGGTTTTCACAAGCTGACGGAATGTTTTTGAAGTAAACCAAGTGGATGGAAATACTATCCATTCCTAACCAAGACTGTGTTGCTTCCACTAATGTTGTTTTATTAAAACACTTTGGTGTTGAGAAACACAGATCGGGAGGAAACAGAGCGACAGCCAGCCCTGGTTTCCTGCTCGTCATTTCAACTTTCTTAGCCAAAGAAAGCTGAAGAAAAGCTAAAAAAAAGCTCTCTTAACTGTCTTTACCTGGCCTTTGACAAAACATGAATAAATATAACAAGCATCTACTGTGTACAATGTTTTCAGCCCTTACTGGGCCATAAGAACAACAAACATTTCAGTAGTCTGTTCAGAAGCTAAACTACAGGCCATATTTGACTGCCCTTCTCATGTGTGCTCAGTTGTTTCTGGCTGAGGTTGAAGTGTTGGTATGAAACCAGCTCACTCCCTGTGTCTGGCCACAGCACTAACTGAAAAAGCAAAAACCGAAAACCAAAACGAACAAACAAAACTACTACAAATCAGTACTAACTACGCTGACTTTACACGGGTTCCTTGCAGACAGCATTCCTGTTTATCGTGATAGGCAGTTTTGAGTCAATTTGATCCGAAGTGCTGCACTCACTGCATGTGTAGAGATTTGGCAGCTGATACAGAACCACGTGGGAGAAAAAACAGCGGGTGGTCGTGTTAAAACGGTCTAAATGAGAAGGGTTTGCTGCCTCAAACTGTCGTCTCAGTTTCGTTCTTACTGACAGAGCAGG
>NC_044504.1:37217396-37219896 GCF_902362185.1 Chanos chanos
TAGCAAACTAACCGTATGAATTGTGCGCAGTTCCCATTTTCAATGCCATAAGCTCCCTAAACGGCAATAAATTGTCAGTAATGTTATTTTAGAGGCCGTCGTGGATGATTTTAAGAAAGTTATGTCTGAGGTTAATATGAAGGGTAAAGTAAGGATTAAATTAGATTGGGATTAAGGTTAAAGTTAAGGTTAGAGTGAATGGTGAGGTTAGATTGAAGATGAATTCTATCTTATACTGAATGTAAAGCACTTACCTGTCAATTACATTGGTTTTGGAGAAAAAAACAAAACCAAAAAAACCCCAAAAAAACAAAACCAACAATCAGGCAACAAACAGACGAACAAGGTTAAAAGAAACTGAACTAATTATGTTTTAGAGATGAACAACATAAACTATGGCACATGGTTCCAAAGTTACTCTGTCGGTATAGTCACTTTTAGTTGTGAATAGGCTTTTGAATTCCATGTTTTTTTCTGTCTGATATAACAACTAATTGTTTCCACTATTATATCTGCCCAGCTGACAATGACATGGAAACAATACACCGGAAAATAAGAGCAGGAAAAAGGCTGGGTTTGTAGAGTAACAACTTCCCTGAACTTTCCTGAAACAGCAATTACAGAAAATCATGATCCTGGAAAGAAACCCAGAGTTTTTATTGTATTGTATTGTGTGTGTGTGTGTGTGTGTGTTTCTGTTGGAGTCACTCAGTCCGATTACGTTGACATTCTGTCTCAATCTTATTGACTATGCATATTACTTCCTATCAGAACAGTTTTCTAATCCAACAACAGTTCTCCAGCTCCAACTGGTCACATGTTTAATGTTTTTACGGCACATCACAGAAACCAAATTTGTCAGTGCAGAGACACAACTCTCCCTCTTACTGAGTGTTACTACAGTGTTATCAAACTGTTTTCGAGCTGGTTCTGTGAGTCTTAAGATAAAATGCAAGTGAGATGACACTCCTCTGCACTTCCTTTGGGCGGTCACTAGATGGCAGACTAGTATCAGGAAACGTCTCCGTTTTGGTTGGCTGTTTGCTCTTTGAATTGGGAATTGCTTTCTGCCCTGCACTCCTGGGTTTGCGTCTGTGAATCACACCTCTTGGATTTCTTTGTCATATACATATGCCTGTGTTATCAGAACTGGAGGCCAGTCTCCTCTTCTGTTCTGAGAACATGCTTTCCTCATCTGGGAATAAAGATGAGAAAAAAAAACCCTTTACACTTTGACTGTGGGTAGTATACAGAACATTAGCTTCACTGATGATAGCTCATTCCCAGCGTATTTGGGAAGAGCATGGGCGTAAATTACAGGAGGAACAGAGGGGGTTGTAACCCCCCCCAATAATCAAACCAGCCAGTACAACCCCCCACCCCAACCAAAAATAATCATATCGTCATGATGGGTAGAGACCTCAACCCTGCCTTGGGGAAGAGGATGGTCGTATGCTTCAACTCCGGCTGTCTTATCTCACGTGGTAGGGTTGTGAATCGCTCTGAGTTAACGAACTTCTTAAAGAGCTACGTAGGCTCAGTGCTGGTCACATGGAATGGTTTGTCATCCCAGATGACACATGACATGCGGGACCCCTGCGAGTTAAAGCCTGAAGTGCCTGTAGTTGGACACGCTCACATGAAGAAGGAGTGTGTAAAGTCAGTGCGGGGCGTTAATCACAGCACGGTGCAGTCAGCGTTTGTGGTTTAAAAAGTCACAATCACATTTTTATCCTCACGCCCTTCTCTCCGTTTCATAAGACATCAACACTGTCAGCGAACAGCCAAACTGATGTTGGTTCCGTTTGGTAGTTAATGCATGTGCTGTCTGTTTCTCCAGTCGGTCAGTTCATGGATGTGTAGCAGCGTGTCTGACCAGCGGCGTCTTCCTCTCTCCGCGGGTGTACACTGAGGTTCATGTGTAACCCGGCACAGCAGTGCGTTGTGAAGAAGGACAAGCAGATCCTCTGATTGTGGAGGTCTTCGTGCAGTGAGGGGTGGTAACATCCACCATGTCACTCAGAGCACCCTCTAGAGGAACCAGACGAGTCTGCGATTCCTCTGTTCTTTTCATGAATGAGTGAGAGATGTTGCATACTTGAAGAGGAGAAAGAGCGAGAGAAGTATTTTACTTCAAAGCAGCGCTTTGTAATACTCACACATCCATTTGTGCTGTGGAAGACTGAGTTTTCTGCATCTCTCTCTCTCTCCCTCTCTCTCTCCCTCTCTCTCTCTCTCGCTCTCTCTCTCTCTCTCCCTCTCTCTCTCCCTGTCTCTCTCTCTCTCTCTCTCTCTCCCTCTCTCTCTCCCTCTCTCTCTCTCCCTCTCTCTCTCTCACTCTCTCCCTCTCTCTCCCTCTCTCTCTCTCTCTCTCTCTCTCCCTCTCTCTGTGTGTGTAGAGTTGAGAGCACTGCGGTAACCAGAGCGTGTGTGTGTGAATGTGTGAGTGTGTGTGTGTGTGTGAGTGTGTGTGAATGTGTGAGTGTGTGTGTGTGTGTGT
>NC_044504.1:37224896-37234896 GCF_902362185.1 Chanos chanos
TGTGGTTGTTTGTGTGTAACTCAATGTCCTCTGGATGCCAGTGTGTTACTGAATGTCCTGTGGTTGTGTGTGTGTAACTCAGTGTCCTCTGGATGCCAGTGTGTTACTGAATGTCCTGTGGTTGTTTGTGTGTAACTCAATGTCCTCTGGATGCCAGTGTGTTACTGAATGTCCTGTGGTTGTTTGTGTGTAACTCAATGTCCTCTGGATGCCAGTGTGTTACTGAATGTCCTGTGGTTGTGTGTGTGTAACTCAGTGTCCTCTGGGTGTTTGTGTGTTACTGAATGTCCTGTGGTTGTTTGTGTGTAACTCAATGTCCTCTGGATGCCAGTGTGTTACTGAATGTCCTGTGGTTGTGTGTGTGTAACTCAGTGTCCTCTGGATGCCAGTGTGTTACTGAATGTCCTGTGGTTGTTTGTGTGTAACTCAATGTCCTCTGGATGCCAGTGTGTTACTGAATGTCCTGTGGTTGTTTGTGTGTAACTCAATGTCCTCTGGATGCCAGTGTGTTACTGAATGTCCTGTGGTTGTGTGTGTGTAACTCAGTGTCCTCTGGGTGTTTGTGTGTTACTGAATGTCCTGTGGTTGTGTGTGTGTGTAACTCAGTGTCCTCTGGGTGTTTGTGTGTTACTGAATGTCCTGTGGTTGTGTGTGTGTAACTCAGTGTCCTCTGGGTGTTTGTGTGTTACTGAATGTCCTGTGGTTGTGTGTGTGTGTAACTCAATGTCCTCTGGATGCCAGTGTGTTACTGAATGTCCTGTGGTTGTGTGTGTGTAACTCAGTGTCCTCTGGGTGTTTGTATGTTACTGAATGTCCTCTGGATGCCAGTGTGTTACTGAATGTCCTCTGGATGCTTCTGTGTAACTCAGTGTCCTCTGTGTCTTTATGTGTAACCCAATGTGCTCTGGATGCTTGTTACTGAGCAAAAGGTGAATGCCTATTATGGCTTTTAAATGGATCAGTTTAATTACTGGATGGAGATTCACTCCGAGTACTCTGCATCTTTACTGAAATTAAAGTGTTTTTTTTACTGTTTTTTTTAAACTGTGGGGCAGTATGATTTTTTTGCGTATTAATTTCAGTCTTTGAAAAGCACTTTTAGCTGACGGCTGGTCGAAGCAAAACTCTGAGGTGACTTCCTTTTGCTGTGCTGACAGAGTGAGAACTCTGTACTCTGTACTCTGCATTATGTATTATGTGGAACAAAAGACATCCCAGACTGTGAAGGAGGTTCATCTACTCCCTGAATCACTTTGTTGACTTTCTGAGGAAAACAAACTCAAAGACCAATGCGCAATTCTCAGATCTGCTGAAAAGATTAAAGACTTCATCAAAAAAACTTGCTCTGGGTTTACACAGAGATCTGCCGCTGAAATATTAGCCAAACAATAACAAAAAAAAGTGGCATGAATGGAAGATGTTGCTGGTTTCCATTGTTTAAATGTGAGTTTCACAGGTTAATTTGTGCTGTTCCTGTCACGCTGGTGGTGTGGTGCAGAACCCATGCGCAAGACACGATGATTGAAGGTGACAAAACAGAAGACTTTACTTAAAATGAAGATCAAAATACAGGTGCAAAAAAGGAACAAAACCAATAACAAAAAGGTGCAGCATAACAGTGTGCAAAAACACAAACAACGATAGACAAAAGACGAGGCAAACACTAGGACTTAAATACAGAGGGAAACTAAACAGGGCAAAACAGGATTGGGTAAAACTAACAAGGTTAATAATTAGACAAAACGGGAACAGGTGAGGGGCGGAGACAGACAGAGAACAGGCGCACAAAGACATGCCAAACTAAAAGTCCAAAATGGAGGTGCAGGTTGTGACAGTTCCAATGTAAGTGTCACTGACCAGGTCTGGCCTGAGAGTACTCACAGAAAGCAATTAACACCAGGTTTTTTAGACAAGTGAGAAACACCAAAACCACTCATAATCAGATGAAGCAATTACAAAGAGAGGAACAGAAATGATTCAGACAAAGAGGGATGAAGAGGTGTGTGTGTGTGTGTGTGTGTGTGTGTGTGTGTGTGTGTGTGTGTGTGTGTGTTGCGGGCCTGGAGTGGACTCTAGGATAATCTGGATTGAGATTCTTTATGGATTTGGTAGTCAGTGTATTCCATCAAAGACATCCATGCTGTCTCAGCAATTTCCTCTCTCAGTGTGTGCTGGGGTATCAGCCCCTAAGATCCACTTGTCTAATCGAATCTGCTCAGACATATTGACACGTTTCCATGATTACCAGCAGAACCTCTGTGTGAGCGGGTTTTATGAGGACGGCAAATCACTTTATTACCCAGATGGGATTTCAAATCATGACCAGATGGCACACGCTCAGGCCTCTGTCACCGGCGTTTGTGGATTCCTTTAACCTCCTGTACCTTTAACCTCCTGCACCTTTAACCTCCTGCACCTTTAACCTCCTGCACTTTTAACCTCCTGTACCTTTAACCTCCTGCACCTTTAACCTCCTGTACCTTTAACCTCCTGTACCTTTAACCTCCTGCACCTTTAACCTCCTGTACCTTTAACGTCCTGTGTCTTTAACCTCCTGTGTCTTTAACCTCCTGTACCTTTAACCTCCTGCACCTTTAACCTCCTGTGTCTTTAACCTCCTGCACCTTTAACCTCCTGTACCTTTAACCTCCTGCACCTTTAACCTCCTGTACCTTTAACGTCCTGTGTCTTTAACCTCCTGTGTCTTTAACCTCCTGTACCTTTAACCTCCTGCACCTTTAACCTCCTGCACCTTTAACCTCCTGCGTCTTTAACCTCCTGTACCTTTAACCTCCTGCACCTTTAACCTCCTGTACCTTTAACCTCCTGCACCTTTAACCTCCTGCACCTTTAACCTCCTGCACCTTTAACCTCCTGCGTCTTTAACCTCCTGTACCTTTAACCTCCTGCACCTTTAACCTCCTGCACCTTTAACCTCCTGCACCTTTAACCTCCTGTACCTTTAACCTCCTGTACCTTTAACCTCCTGTGTCTTTAACCTCCTGTACCTTTAACCTCCTGCACCTTTAACCTCCTGCACCTTTAACCTCCTGCGTCTTTAACCTCCTGTGTCTTTAACCTCCTGTACCTTTAACCTCCTGCACCTTTAACCTCCTGTACCTTTAACCTCCTGCACCTTTAACCTCCTGTACCTTTAACCTCCTGCACCTTTAACCTCCTGCACCTTTAACCTCCTGTGTCTTTAACCTCCTGTACTTTTCGAGGACATGTTTTAATGGGATGTGTTCACGGGCGGTCATTACCCATGATGCATCAGCTTCATCATTTGTCCCTCTCTTTCTGGATGCGCGTCAGAGCCAGTCCATTTGGGGCCATGTCTTTAAAAAAATAAATAAATAAATAAATAAACAGATTCTGTTTGTAATTAAACAAAGTTTTTCTCATTGTTGGTTATGAACGAATGTAAGATGTATAATGTGAAAATAATTCTATTAATCACCATCATTCTTCTCTTCTCCCTAATAGATGTCATTTCTTTGTGACACTGAGAGCTTTGAAAAGAGCTCTTGACAGATTTATATCTTAACGTGGGACATTCAGTTCTTGGAGTAAATCAACAGAGAGACAGACTGCAGTTATTACTACAGACGAAGTCCTCTGTTTATGATAGTGATTCACTCTAACAGATCTCACTGCTGTCTAAATGTGTCGTTATTAAGATGGTAAGAAAAGCCAGATAGTTGTCATCCAGCAGATGTCTAGAAGAGGATTAAATTTTTTTTTTTTGCCTTTTCGAAAAGTCAGTTGCTCTGGTGAATGAGATATGATTTTGTTTTCTTTAGGACAACAGGGGAGCGGATTTAAGGAGAAAATGGAACTTTTAAGAATGTTGATTTATAAACTCTCAAATACATCTGCTATCCATGAAGAAGGAAGATTGATTTTTTTTAAGCATTTAATAAAGACATACAGTGCATGTGTGATGTGACCAATGCTGTATTACACCTCCACTACTGTATTACACCTCTACTACTGTATTACACCTCCACTACTGTATTACACCTCTACTACTGTATTACACCTCCACTACTGTATTACACCTCCACTGCTGTATTACACCTCCACTACTGTATTACACCTCTACTACTGTATTACACCTCCACTACTGTATTACACCTCCACTACTGTATTACACCTCTACTACTGTATTACACCTCCACTACTGTATTACACCTCTACTACTGTATAACACCTCCACTACTGTATTACACCTCTACTACTGTATTACACCTCTACTACTGTATTACACCTCTACTACTGCATTACACCTCTACTACTGTATCACACCTCCACTGCTGTATTACACCTCCACTACTGTATTACACCTCCACTGCTGTATTACATCTCTACTACTGTATTACACCTCCACTGCTGTATTACACCTCTACTACTGTATTACACCTCTACTACTGTATTACACCTCCACTACTGTATTACACCTCTACTACTGTATTACACCTCTACTACTGTATTACACCTCCACTGCTGTATTACACCTCCACTGCTGTATTACACCTCTACTACTGTATTACACCTCCACTACTGTATTACACCTCCACTACTGTATTACACCTCCACTACTGTATTACACCTCTACTACTGTATTACACCTCTACTACTGTATTACACCTCCACTGCTGTATTACACCTCCACTACTGTATTACACCTCCACTACTGTATTACACCTCCACTACTGTATTACACCTCTACTACTGTATAACACCTCCACTACTGTATTACACCTCCACTACTGTATCACACCACCACTACTGTATTACACCTCTACTACTGTATTACACCTCCACTACTGTATTACACCTCTACTACTGTATGACACCTCTACTACTGTATTACACCTCTACTACTGCATTACACCTCTACTACTGTATTACACCTCCACTACTGTATTACACCTCCACTACTGTATCACACCACCACTACTGTATTACACCTCTACTACTGTATTACACCTCCACTACTGTATTACACCTCTACTACTGTATGACACCTCTACTACTGTATTACACCTCTACTACTGCATTACACCTCTACTACTGTATAACACCTCCACTACTGTATTACACCTCCACTACTGTATCACACCACCACTACTGTATTACACCTCTACTACTGTATTACACCTCCACTACTGTATTACACCTCTACTACTGTATGACACCTCTACTACTGTATTACACCTCTACTACTGCATTACACCTCTACTACTGTATTACACCTCTACTACTGTATTACACCTCTACTACTGTATTACACCTCCACTACTGTATTACACCTCCACTGCTGTATTACACCTCCACTACTGTATTACACCTCTACTACTGCATTACACCTCTACTACTGCATTACACCTCTACTACTGTATTACACCTCTACTACTGTATTACACCTCCACTACTGTATTACACCTCTACTACTGCATTACACCTCCACTACTGTATTACACCTCCACTGCTGTATTACACCTCCACTACTGTATTACACCTCCACTGCTGTATTACACCTCCACTACTGTATTACACCTCTACTACTGTATTACACCTCCACTACTGTATTACACCTCTACTACTGTATTACACCTCCACTACTGTATTACACCTCCACTACTGTATTACACCTCCACTACTGTATTACACCTCTACTACTGCATTACACCTCTACTACTGTATTACACCTCTACTACTGTATTACACCTCTACTACTGTATTACACCTCCACTACTGTATTACACCTCTACTACTGTATTACACCTCCACTACTGTATTACACCTCTACTACTGTATTACACCTCCACTACTGTATTACACCTCTACTACTGTATTACACCTCTACTACTGTATTACACCTCCACTACTGTATTACACCTCCACTGCTGTATTACACCTCTACTACTGTATTACACCTCCACTACTGTATTACACCTCCACTACTGTATTACACCTCCACTACTGCATTACACCTCTACTACTGTATTACACCTCTACTACTGTATTACACCTCCACTACTGTATTACACCTCCACTGCTGTATTACACCTCCACTGCTGTATTACACCTCTACTACTGTATGACACCTCCACTACTGTATTACACCTCCACTACTGTATTACACCTCCACTACTGTATTACACCTCTACTACTGTATAACACCTCCACTACTGTATTACACCTCCACTACTGTATTACACCTCTACTACTGTATTACACCTCCACTACTGTATTACACCTCTACTACTGTATTACACCTCCACTACTGTATTACACCTCTACTACTGTATTACACCTCCACTACTGTATTACACCTCCACTACTGTATTACACCTCCACTATTGTATTACACCTCCTACTACTGTATTACACCTCCACTGCTGTATTACACCTCTACTACTGTATTACACCACTACTACTGTATTACACCTCTACTACTGTATTACACCTCCACTGCTGTATTACACCTCTACTACTGTATTACACCTCCACTACTGTATTACACCTCTACTACTGTATTACACCTCTACTACTGTATTACACCTCTACTACTGTATAACACCTCCACTACTGTATTACACCTCCACTACTGTATTACACCTCTACTACTGTATTACACCTCCACTACTGTATTACACCTCCACTACTGTATTACACCTCTACTACTGTATTACACCTCCACTACTGTATTACACCTCCACTACTATATTACACCTCCACTACTGTATTACACCTCTACTACTGTATTACACCTCCACTACTGTATTACACCTCCACTACTGTATTACACCTCCACTACTGTATTACACCTCCACTACTGTATTACACCTCCACTGCTGTATTACACCTCCACTGCTGTATTACACCTCTACTACTGCATTACACCTCCACTACTGTATTACACCTCTACTACTGTATTACACCTCCACTACTGTATTACACCTCCACTACTGTATTACACCTCTACTACTGCATTACACCTCCACTACTGTATTACACCTCCACTGCTGTATTACACCTCTACTACTGTATTACACCTCCACTACTGTATTACACCTCTACTACTGTATTACACCTCTACTACTGTATTACACCTCCACTACTGTATTACACCTCCACTACTGTATTACACCTCTACTACTGTATTACACCTCCACTACTGTATTACACCTCCACTACTATATTACACCTCCACTACTGTATTACACCTCTACTACTGTATTACACCTCCACTACTGTATTACACCTCCACTACTGTATTATACCTCTACTACTGTATTACACCTCCACTACTGTATTACACCTCTACTACTGTATTACACCTCCACTGTGCATGTAATGCATCAGTGGACGAACAGTCATGAACTGCATAGATCACACATATCTTTAACTGAGGAGTGAATTTTGAGTGAACAGCCTTGAGCTGCCTGGGTCCAGAGAGCCTAGGCTCTTTGTCCTCAAACAGCCTCTATTGTTAAACACACTTCTGATGAGAGAAACTGATTGCACTTCCATGGGATGTGGACTATTTCTGTATCTGACCCCAGCAAAGTCCCTCTTCAACCCCATACTCCGTTTGAAGTGTCCTACTTCTCGATAAGACAGACAGTGGGTGGAAAGAAAGAAAAAAGAAAGAAAGAAAGAAAGAAAGAAAGAAAGAAAGAAAGTGAAACAGATAACAGAGGAGTAGCTGCAGGCAGGAAAAGACAGCTCTCTAAACAGAAAGCGATCAGTTTCCTCCAGCACCAGGTATCCAGAACCTGATGCTGTGCCCAGGCGTGAAGTCTGATGGCAGGACCGGACTCATCAGGGGAGATGCCTTTTCCCCTGTGTGGCAGATCTGGTTCCCCTCACACTACTGTCAGGCAGTACGGAGGTGATAAGTACCCCCTGCCTCCCTTCCTCCTCTAGATGCCTATCTTGCTTGTTCTCCTCTGTGATGGCAGGGCAACAGATTTGTTGTTTGCATGCTTGGGGTGGGGGGTGGGGGTAGGGTTGGGGGGGGTCGGTTGATAAAGAAGCGGCTGGTGACTGCCTGTGGTGGGTCTGCAGCATCTCACAAAAGTGGCTTTTCTTCTCTCTCTCTCTCTCTCTTTTTCTCTCTCTTCCTCCCTCTCTGCTTCTCTCTGTGTCAAATCTCTGTGCCTGGCCAATCCTTCCCATCGAGATATTGCACCTGGCATGCCACTGTTTTCCGTGTTTTATGGAGCCAAGTCTTGAGATGATGTCGTAATAAATGGGTGTTTCTTTTGAGGTCAGGGGAACATTTAACACTTCACAGGTACAAAGGATGGAAACTTCCAGAAGGACACTGAGTAGAGTGGGAACTTTTGGGGTTTGGAGTGATCAGACCAGAGCTGGAGCAGTGAAAATGTAAAGGCCTCTGTAAGGTATGAAGGAGAACACCTACTAAAGAAAGATTTTTTAATTTGTCCTTCTGATTGTATTGTTGCTTAGATACTCAGTGCTGTCCAGTTCTTGTTTAAAGAGAGGTCTAATGAGAGGAATCCTTTCATTTTGCCATCTATTTCAAAGTTCTGCACCACGACACAGGCTCTGAATGAATTTTACAGCACTGTAGTCAAAGAGCAGTAGATGCCATCAGAGCTCTCTCTCTCTCTCTCTCTCTCTCTCTCTCTCTTTTTCTCTCTCCCTCTCATTTGTTCTATCTCTCTCTGGAATATCCCTCCTTTCTGATGATGATTATGTGGAGGAGTTGGATCATTATTCTATGGTTACGTCAGGGTCATGACCAACAGTCTTCCAACCCTCTGCCTATTACACCTCATGACAATGACTATCATAAAGATTTTGGAATGACAGTCAGCGTTGTGTGTTCATACAACAACACGCACGATAACCGAGAGACTTACTCAGTGTTTCCCCATGACCTGGATATGTTTCAATGGAAGGGTCAAATCTGAGGACGAGACATCAGCGTGTACTTGCCTGTGTAAGTCAGGACCAGATGAAGGTCAAAGCTGATTGGCTAGATGAAGCCTTGCTGAGCTTTGTTCACTGGCTAACCATTACCCTGGCTCATGAATAATTCATGTACGGCGGCGGTTCTCTCTCGCTCGCCGTGGACGGCTCCAGTAGAATGATTGCTGTGAGTGGCCAGCTAGACTATTAATTTGAAATACCTCCATGAGGGATTTCTGTTCGCCTTCCTGAAATCCGTTGATGTCGATACTTCCCAGCTGTCTCAGGGCTTCAGTGCCGCCTTCCTATTCGGGAGCCACGGGCTGCAGTCTCAGTCGAACGCTGGACTGTTACTCTGCCTTGACTGAGTGTACACTCTGAGTGTAAACTTGTGTGCAGAGTGTAAAATCTGGTTTTTCGAAGCACATTGATGATGTTTGATTTGTTGTTTTGAGAACAAGGGGTGACGCTGTGCACTGTTGAACATCACTGACAATTAAAACTGTATGTCTTTGTGATTTGGCTCAGGGCAATTGCGTGTGAGGTTGTTTATTCTTTAGTTCTCTCTAAGGGCCTCGCTAGTCATTAGACGCCAGTCATTTGTTGTCTCTTTGGAGGTGTAATTCCCGTAATCTGTTTAAAAAGCTGATACACCAGAACAGAGCGTCAAAAAAGGCCTCAGGGCTTTAGCCTTCCGGCTTCCTCCTCACTCACAATGAACAATTTCAACCCCGCGTCCGCATTGTCAGAGGATCAGGTCTTATAAAGTGGTTTTTACGTGTTCTTAATACCCTCATCTCTCTTTCTCTCTGTGTTCCCCCCCCTCCTCCCCCGCCCCCCTCTCTCATCCTGGTCCACCCTCCCTTCACTTCCTGACTGTTTTAACAGGCAAAGTTATCGATTGGAGTGACCTCTGACTTTGAGTACAATGTGAGATCACATGCTAATGGCAGTGGGTGACAGCTTGTCGCTAGCCTGCAGTCACTACCAATTAAGCAGGCAGTCAATACTGTTTTCATTAGGTGAGCTTCCTAAGGTTAGAGGGAGAGTC
>NC_044504.1:37244896-37267396 GCF_902362185.1 Chanos chanos
AATGTTTTTTGATGACTTGAGATCGGAAGCATTCCGGGGCAATTTGTACGATTCACGTATTAACATAACAAATTCATATAAATATGCAGATTTTTATTTGTGTCTACAGAAATATCTTCCCTAATCATGCCGTGTTTTTTTTTCCCTGTTGTTTCATCCTCATGGTCTCGTGCCAAAGGACAGCTTATCAGAGCGCCTGAATATAGGGAGCTATCGTTGCCTACGGCATCTCTCTGAGGGCATCACTTCCTGTGTGTTACACAAAGAGCAAGAGAGAGAGAGAGAGGGAGAGAGAGAGAGAGAGAGAGAGAGAGGATGATGATTCTGGGGTATTCTGTAGCATAGGCCCTGATAAAGGACAGAGAGAGACAGAGAGATAGAGAGAGAGAGAGAGTGAGGGAAGGAGCGATAGAGAGAGAGAGAGAGTGAGGGAAGGAGAGAGAGAGGGATAGAGAGAGAGAGAGAGAGAGAGCGGGAGAGAGAGAGAGAGAGAGAGAGAGCGAGAGAGAGAGAGAGAGAGAGAGAGTGCTGTAAGGAAGTTCAAGCGTGCCTGTCACTCTCCCACGCTGACTGCTGTGGATGAGCTAATTTTACTGTTCCAGGCGGCAGCAGTGTGCAATGGATGATAATGGTAATGATTGTACCACTGCACCCTGAATCTAAATCCCTGTGTTACTGGTTCATCTCTCTCTCTCTCTCTCTCTCTCTCTCCGTCTCTCTCTCTTTCTCCACAGTTTAATGAATTTGTTTAAATCTGGCAGGAGGAGAAATCAAGTTCCCGTTTCAATTTGTTTTGTTCTCTATTGTTCTCCCTCACTTCTCTTTTCTGCTGTCTATGCCCACGCATGTTAAAAACACACAGTGTGACACATGCATGTGAGTTCACATGTTTTTATATTTAACGCACACTTAAATACATGAAACATACAGCAAAAGGGCCCTACTGGTGCAACGGTTATTCAGTGATTATATTTTGAAATGTAACGACACTTAATTCAAGAAGAAAACTACTCGCAATATTTATTTATGAGCTTAAAATCTACACGGCCTTGCTCTGTTATGTTTAGACAAGTCTGAATGAGGGGGAAATTAGGGGATAAATCACATTTTGACTGGGCCTACAGCCCTTCTGGATATTTCCTGTTGTGCGCTGTAAACCGTTTAACAAGATTTGGCTTGTTCTTCAACAAGCAAATCAAAATCATAGCCACCCAGTGACCAACAGCGCGACTGGTCTTCATCCTCTCATCTGTCTTTGTTTCATTCAGGACAGAGGGACTCGCACAACTGTAATCATAACCATATATCACAGTCGGCAGTCCTGGATACGCATTCCGCAGTTAATCTGAAATGGTAATTTGGTCATTCGTTCAACCATATAACCGTTTCTGTTTAAGGAAAGCAATAACACACTGCTACATTTTGTCAATAGCCACACGTTGTCAAGGTAACCTGACTTTATGGAAATCTCCTTTCGGTGTGGCGGTGGGCGTTTGAGAGAGGGCCTGCGTGATCCGTGCGGCCGCGGCGGAGCTGAAACGGCTCTGGCCGGACACATATTGTGGTGTCTGTCGGAATGTGTAATTACGGCACAGTGGAGGGGTGAGCTCTGGAACAGGCCGGGGCCTAAGCTGCTGCTTCGCTTCCCAGGAGGTTTGGAGTGCGGAGGGAGGCAAGGCAAAACGCCCGGGTGTCTCTCTGAGGAAAACACGCCAATGCTATTTTGTCTGGACACACGGAGACGACGAGAGGGCCAAAAAAGTATCAGGGTGATCATACGGAGTCGTGCATAGATGTGTTTCTTCTAAATCCTCACAGGGCAGGGGAAGAGGACGGGTGGAGAAGATGGAGAGAAATCGTTTACTTCTCTGTGAAAACAACTATCCATTGTTAGCTGTTCACTCTTAGTCATTCTGTAAGATAAATGACAGACATAGCCTGAAAAACACAGCCTTACCTCCTGGAAGTCTGGGTGAATCAGCAGTGAGTGCATCTTATTTATTTATTTATTTATTTGTGTGTTCATGAGAATGGTAACATGACAACATTTTTGTGGTCTCTATCTATATTTCCAAATGTGTCACAAATGATAGCCTCTTAAATAATCGTAAAAAAGGAATCAGAGTAACAGAAAAAAACCTTATGAAGGAGCTGTCAAACCTGCTGTCGCTCTATAGACGTATGTGGAGTTTTATATAAACACAGACATTCGAGGAATAAACATGGACTTCTTTTAAACAAATGTGACTTCATCCAGACCGTCCCATTCCACGTTGTTTTTCCATCGCTGTCTTCCCTGAAATCTCAGCCATTAAAAATAGTGTAAACATCAATTATTCATACATGTGCACTTGCATCTTTCCACCATTAACATTCAGTTTGTTCCTCTCTCTCTTCTTTTTTTTAAAAATCTCCATCATTCTTCTTCTCCTGTGGGGAAAAAAGAGAGAAACTTGTTGATTTTTCCACATGGTTTGTCCCGATGTCTAAGATTCTACCTTGAAATATAGTTGAGGCAGATTTCGTGATCAGCTCATGAAAAAAGTTACGTTTGCTGTGAGTTTGAGTTTCGTATGTGAAGTTGTTAAGCGTGCCGTGAGTTTGAGTTTTATGTATAAACTGAGTTAAGTAGGCTGTGAGTTTTCCCTCTGGTGCTACACAGGTAAGACAAGGTGTTACTTTAAAATGTAATGTCATTCTACAAAGATGCAGCATTTTACGCTCTGGCATTGGGTGGTGGAAAAGCGCAAAACACCAGAAAGGCCTGAAACGGATATTTCATGTAGGAGAGAGGTTTGTACTGATCCCGTGTCTGTTTACGGTTCGCGATGCTGTATCTGTTGAGACGTAACAGCCGTCTTCTTCACTCTCTGTTCACAGCTTGGTCCTTTGAGTCCTTCCCTCTTTTGGTTATTTGTTTATTTATTTATTTATTAGTTGGCATTTTCACCTCTTTTGAAATGTGAATCATGGTAAGATGAACTCATACTGACCCTTAAACACCCCTAACAGCTCCAGTAATTAAACAAGTGTGTAGTCATGGGTAAAGACCAGCTGACGGTTCGCGTTTGACGCCACACTTAGAAACAGCTTTGACGACCGGAGACGAGAGCATATGTACGCCGTGTATATATAGAACGTGTGAGGGAACGACTGCCGTGCCCGCGGAACGTGCGGAGAACGTGATTTGTCGGAGCTGGAGGTGCGACTTCGACGCGGTTCTCCTCCGAGAATTTTTCTCCTGCGAGGAGTTCGTTTCCAGGCGGAGGAGGCGGAAGACGGTAGCGTCTCATTCCGCGGCTCGGAGCACGTGGAATGTAGCCCTGGCATTCTGTGAAGCCCCGGCGCTTTTTCCTGCGCAAATGTGTTCTCTGGACCAAGGGCAGTATAATAACGCACTCCATAAATCAAAGCACCCCAGATTATGACATCCCAGCTCAAAGCAATTAAGAGCCTGGGGCTGGGAAAGAAAGAAAGAAAGAAAGAAAGAAAAAAGAAAGAAAAAAAGGGCTGAGTTTAGACATTGTGCTGTGCAAAATAAAGCACTGAACAAAAGGAGGAGACTGTGTAGGATTAAAAAAATCTCCCTCCCAGAGGAGCCAGCAGGTCCTGTAATTAAACGCGGCAGAAGGAAACAGAATGCCTCTCCTGTCTTAGCGGCTGCACTTCTGTTCTGTATGACGGTGTGAAGGGGAAAACTGAGGTGGTTTGATGCTTTTTCCATCGTCAAGCAGCGTTGGTGTGATTTTAATGAGATTTTTGCCTGATGCATCTACTTTTTGATTAAAAAACAAAACTGAAGGAAACACTCGATTTCTTCACTTTTATGAACCGACTCAGAAACCAGAATCCAGCATTCACAGCCGTACTGCTGATCTCTCGTCTCGCGCCTGCATCGGTCCGGACCACTTCTCTTCTATAACTGGAGTTTAACCACAGACTAACAGCCTCCATGTCTTAAACCCAGAGCCAGAACACCTCTGTAATTCACAGACCTCAGCTGCTTTGATGTCTCATCTCTGCAGTCTGCAGTCAGAGGCTCGTCGCGTTTAAAAAGTCCAGTGCCGCATTACCACCGGTTCCAGCAGCAGCCACTTTAATTTACTGATGTGCCGTGTCAGTTTGTGGTCGTTGGGTCCTCTCCAGCTGGCTGGTGGCATCTGTCCAGATTGTACGCTCATCTTCAGCGGGCCAGATGGTCGGGCTTATCTGGTCTTGGATAAGCACTAGTTCCAGTCTCTCCGCACCCATCCAGTGCTCTGGGACAGAGCGGTATGGTCCTCCACCAAGCCTCTGCCCTTCATGTGCAACACATTCTTCATGTCCAACACAGCCTTCATGTCCAACACAGCCTTCATGTCCAACACATTCTTCATGTCCAACACAGCCCTCATGTCCAACACAGCCTTCATGCCCAACACAGCCTTCATGTGCAACACAGCCTTCATGTCCAACACAGCCTTCATGTCCAACACAGCCTTCATGTGCAACACATTCTTCATGTCCAACACAGCCTTCATGTCCAACAGAGCCTTCATGTCCAACACAGCCTTCATGTCCAACACAGTCTTCATGTCCAACACATTCTTCATGCCTCTGGCTCTTCTCTTACTCTACAGCCATTACCGATGCAGACTGGGAATGGATGGGAAACACACACACACACACACACACATACACACACACACACACACACACACACACAAATAAAGAAGAAAAAAGAAAAAGAAAAACGGAGCTTAAGATTCAGAGAGAAATGTTCTCTTTTCATAAAAAAGGCAGATAAAAAAAAAATCGATACTGAGTGTAATTCCTCCTCTGGGTTCTCCTCTTTAGGTCACGGTACTGACCATGTGTGACCGGAGCTTTTCCTATTCCTCTTATACTTCCTCAGCTCTCAGAGTACAATCAGAAACCTAGTGACTCATACAACAGGCCTTCAGCAAACGCCGCTTTCAAACACATATAAATAAATAGACAGACACAAAGTTGATTTTTACGAGGAACGCTTCCAGTCAAAGTAAGGTCAACAGACTGGTAATAAGACTGGGCTGGGTCCTGGCCGGGGACGCCAAAGCCGTTTGATCGACACGCATCCGTCACCCTGCACGGCCGTTTCCTCGTGTCCGGTTAATGCAGGTGGCCAGCGGCGTCAGGGAACCAATGAAAAGACACTCATTTTTTCCTGAATACTCTGTGGGTGGAAAAGTGTGGGACCCTGCGGGCTATTTTGGTAGGAAATTGACACTGTGTTATGTAACCTTGTGAGGTGACTCTCTTGAATAAAGAACAGTTTGACTAATACTTCAGCTCTGTGGCGGGAGACACGGAGAGCGTGGTCCTGTCATGCGGAGTTAATGGAGAGGTGATGGCTCAGAAGTGACTGAGAATTGGTATTTTCTCATTATTATCACTCAGTATTTACCGGGGTTAGATGGCTGATGTACAGCTCAGGCGCCGTATCACGGCTAAATAACCACCGCGAAGAAAACGGTGTTAAACTCAGAGCTCTCGCATGTTTTGCATTTAAAAACGTGTAAAACGTTTTTTTCTTTTTCTTTTTTTTTTTTGCGGTAAACTGGATCAAAGACATCAAAGACTGGTTTAAATGAGATAGCCCGGTCTTTGTCCTTGGATCAATGACAGGTGACAAATGTTAGTACCTACTCAGAAGTGCCTTATGAGTTTTTGGTGTCGTGTGGATTTCTCCGCACCTCTAGGCACTGTGGGTTTATGAAAACGCACTCTCGCGGGGCACTGCACACTGAGAGAGGATTTACAGAGACAAGACACAGATTGGCAGAGCCGTGGGATGACATTTAGACTTTCTTTATTTGCATGCTTCTAGAAGCTTCTCTCCTCACCGCATGACACTGGGATTTATTATGATAACCCCACATGACGTGCACTAAAAATACACTTTTTAACACCATGGTTTTTTTTAAAAAAAAAAAAGAAAAAAAAAAGAAAAAACACTCATTAGTGTTGTCCAGAACCTTTTAAAAATGCAAAGCAAGTTTTGGCCAATGGAATGGTCTGAATTCTTCCTCTACACTTTGAAAAACAAACCCTTCCCGTGTCCGAGGTGTTGATCCGCTTTTCTCTTCCACGCGAGGGACTGAACTCATGAATGGGATTGTGGTGAAGGGTGTGTTCCAAAACACTGTTTCATTCTAACAGTGCACATATGCCTGACTGCTGTGGTTTCAGTGTGTAATAAAAACCTCCATGCATTGAACACGCCCTTTGTGGCCTCCAGCTCAGCCCCCGGGCAGGAACGAGCGGCTAGGAACAGGCTGGTTTTGGCTGACCGCAATAACAATGCCGGGACACAGAGAGGGCCAGCAGCGTCTCACAGCACTTACTAAACACCATATTTTTCCCCAAACGCTGTCCAAGATGCAGAAGATAATTAAATTGGCTTATAGACTTTATTTGGTTTAGGAACATGACCAAAGATCATCTTTTTGCCATGCTGCATTCCGGGGGTTAGCGTGGAAGGGATGGAAGTTATGACATGTAATTGTGCCCCAGTTTGAAAAACCACGTTGGACGGTTGTTTTTAGAACAAAGTCTTGAAAGGAACCTTTTTCTGTATAATATCTACCACATTGGCTAGTGGTTTTTCTCTCAACTTGTCCACATGTGGCACTCTATTCTGGTCAGATCTAGATACAGGGAATCATGAATATCAAAAAAAAAAAGACATTAAAAGAATTCATTTTTCTTCTCAGTGCTTTTTTTTTCTGGGACTTACTGGGACTCCGGTTGGGCTTAAGTGGCTTCCTCCCCAAACATTAAGAGGAACAACAGTCCCCTTGTAAGTGCGCCCACAAGTAAAATTTCTGTTCTGGTTCAGTATTGGTCAAGAACCAGAAAAGAACCCCCCCCCCCTCCCCCAAGACATTTTGGGGGTTTTAACCATCTGTAGTATTTTAGAAATAATTACTTTTTCCCTTTTCCCCTCTTTCCAGCAATATGTTAATTCTTGTGGACAAAGAAAGGATATTTTTTTCTCAGAAATTGAAACCAAACGCTTATGGAAACATTTTCGCGATGGTTTTTCCAGAGATTTATACAGACCATTGATTAGGACTCATTTCCTGAAATTCATTGATCTGAATATACTCTGAATTGACCATTGAGAGTCATTCGCTTTCATTCAGCTTCCCCTCCGCTCATGCCTCTCTGTGGTTATCATTCCGTGCCTGTTTAACATGGCAGAAATCTAAAGAGCTATTGCTGGGAGTCCTGGAAACACTATACAACAACATGGCCAACAGCACTCTGTTTAGATACATCAGAACAAGTGAGCACCAGTTCAGTCAATAATACTGAAAAACAACACACGTACAGGGATTTCTATCCTCATTTATATGTGGTGTGAATTCTTTAATGTTGTGTGACTGTAGTGCTGTTTATTGTCGTGTTTTGTAATAAAACCATATAAAGAGCTGGTCAGAGAGGCTGGGTACCCCGCTGTGTGTCTGTCTGCCCTATCGCTATCCTCAGGCAGAAAATCGCACATCGTCACAGGAGAGTACGGCTGTTTCAGAACCAGCGTCTCAGAACGAGGCCTGAAACACACTCGTCGCTTGCACGTTAAACGCTACAACGGAGCGGAAAAAAAGGGACAAAAATAACATCTACCTCAACAACGTAACCTGGCGAGAGCTGGCCAGAAATAGCCGGCAGAGTGTCCAAAAGAGATTTTTGAAAGCCTTTGTTTAATAAACACGGGAAAAAACAAAGCTAATGCCATAACATTTAAGATACAAAAATATGTTCAGTGCTTTGTCAATCTGTGATGCAGTGGTATTTGCACAGACATTATTACTTACATAAACATTCTAAATAAGAGGCTAAGTAAACATGTAGACAAATGGATAGACCAAACAGACAAACAGGCATAGAGTTGACGTGTCTTCCGGTCTTGCATTTCATTCATTTACAGAAAGTTTAGATTAAGGAACAAAAGCTAAAATGAGACAGACCATCATTTTAGATGAAAGTACTGGCGTTCCACCAGGGGCTGTAGTTACTTTAAAACAGAGTCAAAATTTCAAACACATCAGCGTTAATGCATCCCCAGCGGTCAGCAGTTTCAATATCCATGGCGACGCCACAGCGTTACCATGGCAAGTCCACTGTAAACAACTTCATCTGCAGGTTTTCTGGTTTGATAGACTGTTACATGTTCTGTTGCTGCAGGTCAAACACTAGGACAGTCATTTCACGGTAAAGCTGCCACTTTAGGCAGAGAGATTAGTAATTCTGTTATTGTAGGTATAGATGAGCTATTTGTGTCCTTGGATGTCTGTTACCTTGGCACAACTTTACTGAGGTGCTGGCCTTGGTATCTTCATAGATTTCAATGTGCCTTATTCCTAATGTGTCCTGTTTGGAAATAAAAAAGAAAAGAAAAAAAAAAGACGCAATCTTGGACTGCTCATTCACAAATGTAAAGGTTTTAATCGCTTCAGTATACGGTTGTGAGGAAAATGACGATTACTCTCGGAGAGTCATCAGTCATAGTAATGGATGAGTGGAGAAATGCCTCTGGAGAGGGGTTGGAAACAAATCTCTGCCCCCCCCCACCCGTTCCATCAAATGGAGATGCCCCCCCTCTCCCCCCAACTGAGCCAGGACAGGACAGTACACACCACTCATAGCCTCAAGGTCGTAGCAAATGCTCGCTTTCCTGATAAAGGCAATGAGAGTCGACTGCTCTTTGCCCCGTGACGATGAACAAGCTTTTGAGGAAAGGAAAAAAGAAGGGAAATTTCCAGAATGCAGAGGTGACGGTCCCTGTCCTTCGGTTGCTGAAGCTCCCGCTCACCGCGAACGCCCAGATGCGGCGGTCAAGGACCTGGGCGCAGCTAATTACAAAAGCAATCCCATCAATGCTCTAACAATAGACTGTCGGAGTCCTGACACTTCATTTCACAAAGTCATGGAAATGCACGAGTATTGATCTCCAGCCGCCTTTGTCTGCGCAAACGGAGAACATGCCCTGCACAAACAGATCGCTTTTCCAGCAGTTCCTCCGAACGTGTTTTTGCTGGACATTTTTTGCTTGCATTTTTGTATGACTTGTGTTTTCACAGTGGTTATGTATGGGTGTACTCCACTGCGCGTTTGTCCTCAGGTTGTCATATGTGTTCCTGTCATCAACACCATAGCTCAGCCCAGGATGACAGGGGTGTCAAATGGATTGCTTTTCCTCCTCTCCCGTCTGCTCCTTCTCTGACATTCTGTTTTGTTTTGCCATTTTTCTTCTCAGACTTCACTTAGACAAATGATTGTGAGGTTCAATGCAGAGAATGGAAATTAACCTTTTACAACTGACTGTGCTTGTTATGTACCCTATTTTTTAAGATCTTTGTAAGTGAGACAGTTGAAAAAAAAAAGATAATTTTTGAGCTTGAGGAAAATACAAAGCAGGAAACAGAAATACACTGTCCATAAATCTAAGTGTCACTTCATCATTTTTCAATGATTCATTACACGTAATGAAACAACAAAACAAAAAAAAAAATTCCGTTGTAAATAACAGCACTCCTTGCCTCGGTCTACAAATCAGTTTGTGAGAGTATGTATCTAATGGGACAAACACGGTGCACCGGCCACCTGACTGCCCGTGTTCCTGAGGCGTTGTTTGATCTCTGGGTAAGAGAAGCGTGGCCTGCCTCCTCTCCTGTCCCAGATGAGAGATGTCGCAGTGCCAGTGAGCAGGATCAATGAGAGAGAGTGTGACGCGTGTGGCTGGGAGGTGCGGGTTCTGGAGGAGTGCCCGGCACCAGGGCTTGGATGACGCAGACAGTGACTGTGCTCTCCCTGTGGCGTTGGTGGAGACTTCTGTGGCGTCAGCCTGACAGTCCCTTTCATCCTCTGGTGGCTTTTTTTAAGGGGGGGGTGGGGTGGGGGGTGGGGGGGTTTCTGTCTCTTTAATGGGAAGAATTTTTTTTTTTGCAGTTTGTTTTTCTCCGGTTTGTGATTCTGCATCTTTCAGCGCGGTGCTATTTCCTTTGCCGTTTCCAGACTCTAAATCCTGCTGAGTCTGTAATCATGAGTAAAATCATCTGCTCCTACGCTTTGAGCACCACGGTCGCTTTAAATGAAGATTTACTGTGTCTGGAAGGCTATGACTTTTCTCCAAATGTAAACACACTGACTAATCAAGACCGAGTCCTCAGATCGCAGGATAAACCAACACTTGCCGCAGGTCTGCGTAACTTCAGTTGTCCCCAGTGCTCATCTCTGGCCCGCTAATTATGATTGGTGGTTGAAGATTAGTGCTGATTTAGTCAGATTCCGAGGAACGTTAAAATCCATCTTTTTGGGAAAAGAGCATTTCTGGCACAGGGCACAGGTCTACCATCCAGAAAGTTAGTGAATGTGAATGAGAACGAAACATAAGCAACGTCAGAGATGCATTCTGAATGGGCTTCGGGCACTGGGCTGCATGGGTTGTGTTGATACGGGTGACAGATGAACAGTAACAGATCCAGGCCTGCGAGTGAAGGAGAGAGTTTTAAAGCACCGCAGCGTCTCAGTGCTCTGGGAGGATTACTTCTATTTACTTTCTCACCGATCTCACTTCTAAAGTGTCTTTTGGCATGAGATCAAAGATCCAAATCTATATCGCAGCTGTTTAGTAAACCTGTGAGTTATGAACCCCAGAGAAACAGGTTCCGATACGTTCTCCGTACGACTCCTCTCGGCCTCCCCTCATACACTCGTATGGGAAGAGCTCTTATTTTACCCCGAATTCCTGTCTTGTTCTACAGTTTTTCGGGGGGTTGCCTGTCCTCGGAGGCTCCTGGTGAGAGTACACACAGTGAATGATTTGTGGTATGCATTTCATTTCTTCACGGTCGCTTGTTCCCCGTGTTTTTCATCCGTACCTCACACTTCTCACTTAGCGTTAAAAATTTGTCTCGTTCTTGCCCCTCCCATTCATCACCTTGTTCCTCAGGTTTTCTTTTCCGTCGCCTGTTTTTCTGCACGTCTTTTTCTTCTGTCTCTCCTCCTCTTTGTGTTTGACGGCATGACTAAAGGGGGAGAAATATGGTCCTTTGAACGGAACTGTGATATACACTACACACACACACACACACACACAGAGGAAAATGACGGAAGACCAGTACACAAACGCTGTTATTGTAGAGCTGTTTTCATGGATTCGCATTGTTGTCAAATCCCAGAGGCCCTGTAATCCAAATGAGTCATGTGATCTGGTGGGCTGGTTCTGGCGGTGTTGAGAACTCCACTGGAGTACTTGAATATAAGTCAGTTAAGTGTGTTTATATGCATGAGTGCTACTACATATCTGTCCTCTGTGATTTTTGCTAGGCTCCCCCCCCCCCGTTCATTGTGCCGTGGTGCTGGAGGGTTACTGTAACACAAACAAATGAAATAAATAAGGACAGAAATGGTATTACGTACCGAAATTAGTAAGTTTTTTCTATCACTGGGCATAGTGAGGTTTTATTTCTGTATACAACATATAATGGCATAAACAACATATCGCTATTTTCTCTGTAGTGATCATATATGACAGCACACACACATCATAATATATATATATATATACACAAACATATTACATTCACTACACAATACATTTATATATATATATATATATATAAAAAAGTGTTGGAGGAAATTTTGCTGCAGATCCCTGAGAGACTTCTTTTCCTTTCCATCCCAGCTTCTTGTTTAACTTCATGTTAATAAAAAAATAAAAAGAAAGCGATGCATTAAAATAATGCTTTAGCGTTTGTCATACTATTTATAATCATAGGCACGTCATATGCGCTTTTTTTGTTTTTTTATTTCACATTTAATGACTTTGTGACTTCATGTTTCCAGATTTAACCAATGAAACAACAACGCGGTCTCAGGATCCCTTCAGATGCATTATCCATTAGACCATGTGGTAAACTACATTACAATAATGTATTTACTCTACAGTTCTGCCCCCGACCCCCCCCCCCACCCCGTCCTGTCCTCTCTGCCCAACACCCCTCCCCCACTCACGCTGTGTACTGAAACAGAATTTATTCTTGGACTGTAAAATTTCATGGCCCCTCATTTGCACCTGCTATAAACACTGCATTTCTGTCCCACCGACACGGTTTTGGTTTTGATCTTGGCATATATGAAGAACCTTGAGTTTTTATTCAGCTTACTGTTCTGTGTAGGAGCAGTCAATACCTGTGTGTCAACGGCGTAGGAATTGAGTGATTGAGGTCTAAAGTTCTGGTTTGCAGGGATGGAGTATGGTGCGGAGGGGGGGTTGAGTTGGATGGAATCGATATTCCCGATGGAAAGAATGTAATCAGACATGAAATGGAATAAAAGTGATATCCTCAGAAGACATATCTCCACACTGCAGCTGGCTGAGCAGTGCCGAATGACATTCCATCACAACAGACAGCAAAACAGCAAAACAGGTGCAAATCAAAGCTATCAAAACCATGAGCTAGTCTGCTTCACCCAAATATCACATTGTAGCAACTATCAGTCAGAACATTCCAGGATGTTCCGTGTCCATGGTAGCACGCTATAACAACAGTGTTTGTTGTTCATTTGGACTCTCCTGAAGAATAAATCTGGATAATTTGTTCTCCTCTTTCTTACAGAAATTAATTATCTGCCATGGTTTTTTTTGTTTGTTTTTTTTTTTTTTTTCCTTTTCCCATCCATTCTTTCCCTCCTGTCCAGACTCATGGCTGGCCCTTCTCCGAATCTTTATGAGTGGCCACTTTTTATTTCTCCCCTTTAAAATAAAATCTAATGTCCAGATGTTCAGTTATGCCAGAGAGAATTTTGAATCATATTATAAAGCAATATATTCCAAACGAACTATAATCTCATAAGAACTGGCATGGAAATGGTTACAGAAGCCTTGCGTCAAAAAAAGAAAAAACAAATCACATACCTTAATATGCAAATATGTCCAAAAAATGACATAGTTCAATTTAACTGGTAATTATCAAAGTATCAGGAGTGTCAAAACCAGCCAAAAGAGCTTAAAAACCTAATAAAACGTGCATAAAACTGCTCAGTGCTTCAAAGGTCTACACCTCAGAAGACAGCACAAGCTCCACCGCGCTGGCTGCGGGCCTGTTGTCTTTTTCCCCTCTCTGAGCATCTGTTTAGTCTATGCTCGGTGATAAGTCTTCACTGGAATGAAGTTCCTAACACTGCACTGCAGGATGATAAAGCAACCTGATTCTATTGGTGGACAGCTCAACTGAAGCAGTCAAATACAGAGACGGCGGAGTATTCTGGATCTGTAACCATACTTGGCTAACGTTTTCGTAAGTTGGACGTCTTTTGCGCCAAAAAGTCACTTCGTGTAAACTGTTCATTTTGACCATTGGCATTTTGAGTATGCATTTTGATACATGCTCCAGACGCACAGGATTTAAAAATTAACCGCCCTTTCCCGTTTTCTGAATGTGTTCTGAGAAATGTAATTCCGCCGTCCCGAGCGAGCGCCACAGTGGTGCATATGAGCGACTACGAGAGGGTGCAAGACGTAGTTTTACCAGGTCAAATTCCACTTCTTTTTTTTCTGGGAGAAGAGACACTGTGAAGACGAGGTTGAGATAGGCTAATTCCCTGAACAAACATAACTCAGAGCGCGACTCGAATGTTGCTTTCGTCTTATCCCAGGACCAAACGACTGCGCGAGACAGATGTACAATCTACTATTTAATTATCACGCGGGCGACGACCCAAACTCATTAAAACACGCAGAAAACAAAGCCTCGATTGTTTGCAGCGGTTTGTCCTCCAGACGACAAAACGCTGTTATTTCAGATGAGGCGATAACTCTCTGTAATAAATGAAAAGCCAGCTGCCTCGCGCATGGAAGATTTATCTTTGATGATCTGGGCAGACATTGTTCTTCCTCATTTGCTGTAAATTGATGAACCTTAGCAGGGCTGCGGGAAGCCAAGTGTACGGCTTCAGTTCTTACCGGAGAAACTAGACCGTATAGATATAGTAGCAACCCTGGCTTCAGGTTAGGACGCTTTGTCCAAAAAGAATCAGTCTTCATGCTAATGGCTTCCCCACTAGTCCTCCGTATTATACAAGGCCGTTTAAACGTCCCTCCCTGTTTTGTAGGGCCTCTCTTCCAAGCTCCAGGCTCGTGAAATGGGACAACGGAGCGTGTTTGGAAAATTCTGTGAAACTGTAATATATTTCTGGATGATTCAAAAAGATGTGTAATTACTCTTCATTGGCTCTTAAAATTTCTAACTGCGGACTTGCTGTCGACCTTCTGTTTCCTTACACGCTGTAGTCTTGTGCTCCAACTTTAAACACTTTGTTTAACGTTTCATTGCAGATTACTTTAGGTAAAGGCCAGTATAGAAACACAGGCCATGGGGTTTCTGCTGTCACAGCTTCAAATTTAGGACATCACCATCTCATCCACTCAGGAGGGGTGAAGTGTGTGTGTGTGTGTGTGTATGTGTGCACTGTAGTTTACATGAGGGTTGTCTCTGTAGCTTGTGCGCAGGGTGTGTCTCTCTGTGGACTGTTTAATGTTTTAGTGGCATGTGTATGCCTCTCAGTGTATGTGCCTGTGTGTTAAAACATTTAAATATGTGTTTCTATAATTCACTATAGCAAGATCTTGAGCAGTGTGTTGACTGAATGGTCAGTTTGCATCCTTGTTTGTAAAGACAAAAATGTGTTTACAGAGTAAGATGGTATGGAGCAAAATGCAGTGTGAACACACAACACACACACACACACACACACACAGAGACTGCAGCTCCAAACATGCCACGGTTTTCTGCAGTGTTTTTTATTGCAGATCAGTGGAGGATGCACGTGATGAAGGTCATGACAGAACAGATAATGAGAAGGCAGGAAAAGAACAGAAAACCAGATGAGGACAGGGAAAGAAAGATGGGAGAAGAGAGTGAGAGAGTGAGAACAAAAACTGCAGAGCCCACACACACACTCACACACACACACACACACACACACACACTCACACACACACACACACGCACATGCACCCCTCCATAGCTGTGCGGCACAGTAAATCAGCTCAGACTAGGCCCTCCCCTGCAGAGCACTGTCACCCCCCCGCCCCCCTCCCCTGATTCACTGCACCACACTCAACATCAGCCTCACCTCCACAGGCATGTATGTATATGTGTATTTATTTGGTATATCCTTTCTGCATAATCACTGCACAGTGATGTTATTTGGTGGGAAGATCCTCCATCCGAGGTTTTGGAGACACCAGAGCACAGAATGTTTTTTATTTTCTCTCTGTGAGTGTGTGAGTGTGCATGCACTTTTGTGTGTGCATGTATGTGTGTGTGTGTGTGTATTTGCTTGTGCATGCGTGTGTGTGTCTGTGCGTGTGTATATGCTAGAGTGTGTGTGTGTGTGTGTGTGTGTCTGTGTGTGTGTATGTGTATGCGTGTTTGCGTTTGTGTCTGTATGTATGGAAGAGAGAGAGAGACAAATCTTTGGTCTGTGTGGATGGATATTTCTTGGATTGGGTGAAAATATTACTTTTCTGCTACGTTTTATATTTCCAGCGAGTGTGAAGACACACACCAAGTTTTCTGCCTAAGAAAGCTTTGCACTTTTACTGCACAGCTAATTATGGTCTTTCAAAGCTGTAGGAAGTCTAGCTAATTGAATTCCTTCCAGACATTACTGAAAGTGATTCTCTCTCACAGAGAGTCCCACCTTCTTTCATTTGACCTCTAGTATGCATCAGTACACCGAACCTGATCTGAGTCGGAGAGAGAGAGAGGGAGGGAGAGAGAGAGCGAGCAGAAGAGCAGAAGATGAGTGCAGTCTATCATAAGGTTTTGAGCTGAGGCAGTTTTAGGGCATCTGCTCTCCCAGTGCACTTTATGTTATGTTACATCATCAGCCCTAGTCTCTCTCTCTCTCTCTCTCTCTCTCTCTCTCTCTTTCTTTCTCCCCCTGTCCTCTCTCTTGTCCTCTCTCTTTCTCTTTCTCTCTCTCTCTCTCTCTCTCCATCCTCTATCTTTCTCCCCAGTCCTCTCTCTCTCTCTCTCTCTCATTCTCTCTAAAGATTTCTCATCTTTACTTCTGAAAAATGAGCCATTGTGTCAGTGAGTGTGAAGAGGTAAGAGAGAAGATGCAGGGTCATGTGACATATGACATTGGAGGACATGTTGGTTTTAATTAAACACAGATTATCATCATAGACACAAGGCCCTCCTATTTGTCATGTTTGCCACAACATCAGGTCCTAATTAAAAAACAAGAACATGGAACGGTATTGGCAGCAAGAGAGAGAGATGTACTGTTAGACATGGAGTGTATGGCACATAGATGAACAGATGGCGTGGAGAAATAGTTGTTGTGATGAAACTGTTCTGACTGGAAAAGGTGAAATAGAGGCATGAGACAGCGATCACAGCATATGTTTTATATAGATAAAGCAGTCAGGGACTGCCAAAACAGCATGAGATTTGCACTAAAAAAAAAAAAAAAGAAAAAGAGAGAAAGAAAAGAGAGACTCATTTATTAGTGAAAAAATGCAACACTCAATTCCTCTGTGAAATACACAAGGCCTCCAGGTTTGGGTTTGGGTTTGGGTTCTGGTTTGGGTTTAGGTTTAGGTTTAGGTTTGGAATGTCCGGTGTGGACTGTGACTGCAGACTGACAGATTTAGTTTAACCAGTTTCAGCAGCTGCTATTTGCCATTGTTAACAGAGTCACACTTTAGTGAACCTTTGAGCGTACAGAGATCTTCAATGCACCGAATTTCAGTTTGACACTTTTATTTCTTTCCTTTTGTCCTAAAAGGAAGGTGTTTTTTAAAAAAAAAAAAAAAAATACTGGATGTGTTTTGTTTTTTTGTTTTTTTGGCTGCAGGTGTCTAGGTGGTGATGTGAGTGACAGAAAGGCCTGGAAGGAGCGGAGGTTTGTCCTGTGAAGCTGATTGGTGTGATGTGTTACAGGACTGCCCCTCACGGCTCAGGCACGACGTGTCCTGTCTTCTGTTAAATGGAGATGTTTGTCCTTCCTTTACAGAAGCATCAGTGTCACTATGAAAGAGCAAGACTTGAGACACCTGATAGCAAGCACTCCTCTCTCTCTCTCTCTCTCTCTCTCTCACACACACACACACACACACACACACACACGCCATCATCTCTTTGAGGGTAATTGAGTTTTGATCCATGGATCAGCCTCTATTTGACATTGTGGGGCTGGTTCAGGAATTCTCAAACAGACACCTGTTCCTGCTGCTGTTACATCTCATTATCATGAGGGCTCCACGTCAGGCAGGGGGAGACTATTTGTCATGCCTGGAAGAATCTGTCCAAAGACCTACTCTACATTATGGGCGAACATAAGGAGTGAGTGGTACTGCAGTCCAGATTCTGTTTTATATGGAGCGCTCTTTCGGTTGTATGCATATGGTGATGTTGGTTCACTTCTGAAAGCTATAACAGGGCACCATGTGGGGTTCTTTCTTTCAGAGAGCTTCACAAAATGAATAGTAAATAAATAAATAAGCCCTGAGACATCTGGAATATGAAGTTTAGACAATACTTGGAAAACTGTATTCGGAGCATTCTGTATCAGTAGACCACAGTGAATCGTAAAGTGGAACACAATCTCAATTTCGGAGAAGATTTAAAAGTCGTCCGAGACTGAAGCTCCGTGCTCTACTGTTCCCTACTGTCGGCTATATTCTATTTGCTCCATGGGTTATGAGGCATGAGAGAGAGAGAGAGCGGGGGGGGGCTTTTAATCTGTCTGTTTTTCACTCATATAATCGTGTCTAAATCTTTTCAAGTGGACTCTGCTAGTACACACTATACTCTGTCTTCCACAAACTTACCGTCACGCCCCTGATTGGAGGTTTTGTATTGTTTGACACTAAAATGACCAATCAGCTCCCTTACCTGGCTAAGTTGGGATGAGTTCCAACAGACAGGAGTAGGTGAGTATCTTAGTAAACTTGCCAGTTTATGTTTATGTGTCATATGAGTGAATATGAATAATCTGTGCATCTGTTCTGATGGTCCCATCCCTCTCTCTCAGTGTCTCTCTCTGTCTCTCTCTCTCTTTTTTTAAATAAGGATGGAGTTTCCTGTTTGAATTAGCCTCATCCAAAATAGTCGATTGCTTCAGTCCACTGCTTCCAAGTTACCCAAACAACCAACGATACAGAATCTCTGACTGTTTCATTGACTGTGATAAACAAACAAACAAAAAAACTTCTATTCAAAAATTGCATAACCCGGCACAGTCTTCTGTACTGACAGTAAAAAAGTAATTAAACTAATTATAGACATGTCTGCAATAATATAAACAAAAATATAAACATTTCAAATGCAGAAATATACCTGCCAGCAGTGTGTAATGAGAGCTAATACTGTTTTACAGTGCATTTACAGTGCATTTACAGTGCATTTACAGTGCATTTATAGTGCATTTACAGTGCATTTATAGTGCATTTACAGTGCATTTACAGTGCATTTATAGTGCATTTACAGTGCATTTACAGTGCAAAGCAATGTGTATTTTGGGCAAGACAGGAACTGCTTATAAAAGTAACCTCATAAACTGTTCCCAGAATAACTGTGTGGATGCTAACATCAGTTGAGTTGTGTACCGTTATCTTAATAAATGACCTTATTCATTTCCAGCTCTTATTCAGGTGTCTTAATCAGTACCATGCATATTAAGAAAATGCAGTAGTGAAGTTTAGGATGAATTTAGGCATGAGGTTATGTTTAGTGTTTGGGAGATAAGGTCTGTCGTTATGTTTTGGGTCAGAAAATGCTCAAGCTCTTTAAAGTTAAACAAAAACAGAAAACAATACAGCCCTCAAGTGTTCAACGATTTAAAAAAAGAAAAAGTTGTAAAAATGTGTTTTGTTTTGTTTTGCTTAGATGAGCTTGAAAATGTTACTTTTTATATCTGACTTGGACGTTGCAATGTGATCTCTGGAGTCTTTCCCTTCACAGAATTCTCTGGAACTCTTTTCTGCGTATTCCCACACATTCCCCCTGTCTGACCAAGATCAGCGTTAGTTCTGTTCACGTCAAACTGCACCATAAGCTTCTGTTAGCAGGTTGATTTCATGATCAAATGTGAAATTTCATTAGTGAGATTCCAAAGAGATTGCATTGTCTTTGTCTCTTTGACCTTGATTCTGTCTCCACTGTTTATTGTGTAACCATGGAAACCCAGTTCAGCGCGCGCTCTCTCTCTCACTCTCTCTCTCTCTCTCTCTCTCTCTCCTTTTTCTCCTCTGTTTTATTCTGGCTTTGGACTTGAACTGTTATTCTGTCTGTTTAAAGGGCTGTTTACTCTATGGCCAGACCAGCCATGTTTGTTGGTCCACTGTTTGTTTATTTATGGATTTCGATGAAGGCTGACCCCGCGTAAGGAGAGGGCTTGCCACTTCCAGCTTTAGATCCTAGTGATGCAAACGCATCTCTTTGTTTTGTTTTGTTTTGTTTTTCTCATTTTTCCATTTTTTTTTTGTTCACTGCATGACAGTGTGCTAAAAAGATTTCATTCAGGCCTAGAAGTGATCTTAAAGTAAATGACCCCAGCTGTTGTTTACTCTGTGAAATCTCCTGTGAGAGGAGAGAGAGGGAGTGATGTAACACACTTGAATTACGCTCAAATACGGCCTAAACGAACGTGTCAAACTAGTGTCTTTTGCATAAGTGTCTATATCTCCCCTCGAACGCTTGTCCTGTAAACACTGGACCGTAAAGGTGGTTTTCGGTGGGAGAGCCAACAGACTCACTGGTGAGAGTTCAACGCAGATGAGGCCAGTGGATTTGACCAGATGTGGTCCACAGTGGGCTTTGGCTACAGTTCTGCGTGTCCTGGAATGGGTCCGTGGCCAGAGCCTGACTGACCTGTGCAGTCGTGTGAAAGCTTTTCACCTGAGAGCAGAAGAGGTGTTGTTGTACTGAGAGAAGTTCACTTAAACTAAAACAGCATGTACTGCAATCTCAGAGAGAGAGAGGGAAACCGTGCTGGACTTGGCATTGATTTGCGCTAATGGTGGGTGGAATATTTGTGGAATTGCCAGGCCCCCCCCCCCTTTATCAGTCTGCCTCTGTGCACATGGGTGTCTGCTCTAAATGCCCAAAGAGACGTTTCCCAGTTTTGTAGCAGTGTAGAGGAGTAGCTGTCATTTAAAACCCTTTAATAAAGACTGGAGTGCTTGGCTCGGTGGGCGAGCTGCGTTATCTCCTGCTGGCTGGAGTTATGAAGTTTAACCATGAGAACGAATCAGGGCAGTTCCTGGAAATCAGCAGTGGCCCAGAGTCAACAGACCAGAGATGTGGTGGGAGATGTTGTGGAACTGCCTGTCTGTTTCTCTGAAACTGCCTGTCTGTTTCTCTGAAACTGCCTGTCTGGTTCTCTGAACTGCCTGTCTGGTTCTCTGACACTGCTGAGCTGTGGTGGGAGATGTTGTGAAACTGCCTGTCTGTTTCTCTGCACTGGCTGTCTGTTTCTCTGAACTACCTGTCTATTTTTCTGACACTGCTGAACTATGGTGGGAGATGTTGTGAAACTGTCTGTCTGTTTCTCTGAAACTGTCTGTCTGTTTCTCTGAAACTGCCTCTCTGATTCTCTGACACTGCTGAGGTGTTGTGGGAGATGTTGTGAAACTGCCTGTCTGTTTCTCTGCAACGCCTGTCTGTTTCTCTGACAATGCTGAGCTGGAAACTGTGCAAATCCACAGAGTAGAGGTGGCCTTTGTGATTTCCCCTCTCTGGTCAGCTTTACTGCTGTGACGGAAGAGGAAGTGAGTGGTAGTTGTCTGTAAATATATATTCACACACTGTGATATGTTTTTTTGTGAGGACAGACAAAGTTGGCTCTCTGGTTCACAAAACAACAGAGGGGACAAAAAGATCCTGAACTTTCATCCTGAGCTCAGGATAAAAACAAATTGGTGGCCGCTAGGTGTAGACCTGAGTTTACTTAAAATAAAATCTACTTGAGTTTGAGTTTTCTTTGAGTCCTTTTAGGTTTTGGGGGAGGAGGGGGTGCCATTTTGTGTGGTAAACCAGACAGTAGTCACCAAGATAGTTGGAAATGAGTGTGTGTGAGTGTGTGTTGGTCGATGAGTGATTTTGTTTGATGTTTATGAAAAAGTTCTCTCTTTCTCTCTCTCTCTCTCTATCGCTCTCTCTGTCTTTTGACAGCTGACAGGCATGGCATGATTGTGTCAGGACTGGCGGATGCACTGAGAGCCTCTCCCGGCCTTCCTGTCTGACTCTCCCTGCTCTGTCTTTGCTCTGTGGCATGGACTTCCTCTGTGTGCGGCCCAGATCCATTAGCAGGCTCCTCACGCAGGGGCTATCAGAGTCCCTCGCTGTGAGGATGCACGGGTTCACCTTGCCTGTAGACGTGTGTGCACCTGACAGAGACATGACACAGTGGGGACCCGGTGGAGAGGACAGCACAGAGGTCTAATGGAGATGACGGCACTCTGCAAAGCCACTGAATTTCACCTACTAAGAAGGACAAAAGAATAAAAAAAAAAAAATTTTTTTGGCTTAAAGGGTAGAAGAATGTTTTTATAAACAGGATATGACTTGTGCCTTACCTAGATAATGTTCTTCAGCTTTTTCGGATATTGTGGAGTTCTGAGACATTCTAGAGACATTCTGTCATCTTTAGGCTTTCAGTGCACAGTCCTCTGTTGGTTTATTCCATTAACAGTTAAGCCAGTTGTTCTTTGATCTCCTCTCTACAATGTCACAGAAACAAAGAGACCTATTATCATCTGTTTGTTTAATTTGCAATTTTCTCACAGCATATGCTCATCATGAACAAATGACAAATCGCTTCAGTAAAAACCACAGAGGCCCAGCACAGCAGAGAGCGGCGGCACCGTGGGTGAGAGCGGGGCATGATGGGAAGGTGGAGGACTGCCTACTGCATTGATGGATTCTCTAACCATGCACTCATAAAGAATGAGAGCTGTGTGAAGATATGATTGTAATAAAAGGGCTTATCAGAGCAGCCGTGGTAAAAATAAGAGAGGATTAGAACTGCTTCAATCCCTCAGCAGTCCTACACCCTTCAGTCTCTGTCACTCATAAAACGAAGATTATTCTCTCTCTCTCTCTCACACACACACACACACACACACACGTGCGTGTGCAGGCACTCTATTGTTCCTCCAGTTTTATTCTGCTTGATCAGGTACATTCATGATTCACTTCATGAGATGATTGAAACGCACCCCCCCCCCCAACCCCCCCCGCCCCCAAACCCCCACCCCCCACCCCCTCTTTTCTCTTTCTCAGACTGATCTGAATTCACTCTGAATGAGTGTTTGCCTTTCTTTACAAAGACACAGCGAGCAGGCTGCCACTTATCTCGCTGAAGATTAAAACTGTTAGACCTGAACGCATCTGATAAGTTTCACACCCGCGCACGGAGACGCGCTGATACAGAGCTGATCTGAGAACAGGACAG